>NC_081552.1:168239547-168539547 GCF_963082655.1 Stomoxys calcitrans | reverse complement strand
CTAATTGGATACAATCTGATACAATTTGATTAAATTGGATACAATTTGTCCCAGATATAAACATACCCAGTTATATATAATATTGGGTTGCCCAAAAAGTAATTGTCGGTAATATAGTAGTAATATAGTCGGCGTTGACAAATTTTTTCAACGGCTTGTGACTCTGTAATTGCATTCTTTCTTCTTGCTTGCTTTAGAAAAAAAGTGCGTGAAATTTTGTTTACATTTGTTTGTTTGGCGTCAATTTTAATATGGGTACCACATGTATTGAAAGAAATTCGTTTAACAAACCGAATCAACGCTTGTGATATGCACCTTAAACGCAATGAATTCGATCCGTTTTTAAAACGAATCACAACTGGAGTTGAAAAATGGATTGTTTACAACAACGTTAGTCGAAAACGATCATGGTCCAAGCATGGTGAACCAGCTCAAACCACTTCAAAGGCTGATATCCACCAAAAGAAGGTTATGCTGTCTGTTTGGTGGGATTGGTAGGGTGTGGTATATTTTGAGCTGCTTCCAAGGAATCAAACGATTAATTCGGATGTTTACTGTCAACAATTGGACAAATTGAATACAGCCATCAAGGAGAAGCGACCAGAATTGGTCCATCGTAAAGGTGTCATATTCCACCAGGACAACGCTAGACCGCACACATCTTTGGTCATTCGCCAAAAACTGAGTGAGCTTGGCTGGGAACTTTTGATGCATCCACCATATAGCCCTGACCTTGCACCATCAGACTACCATTTATTTCGATCTTTGCAGAACTCCTTAAATGGTAAAACTTTCGGCAATGATGAGGCTATAAAATCGCACTTGGTTCAGTTTTTTTCAGATAAAGGCCAGAAGTTCTATGGGCGTGGAATACTAAATTTGCCAGGAAGATGGCAAAAGGTAATCGAACAAAATGGCAATTATATATTTGATTAAAGTTCATTCTATGTTTTATTAAAAATGCATTCTTTTAAAAAATCCGCAATTACTTTTTAGGCAACCCAATAATATCTAATTAGATCTTAAATTAAAAAAAAAAATTGCTGCTCTTTTTTGTCTATTTAACATTTAAAGTTGTTGTTTTTGAATAAACTCTTTTTTTTAAGCTACCTTAACTTTTTGCCGCCAGTGGGGTTTAACTGGGGTACTCTCGTTTGCTAGTCAGATGAGCTACCAATTCAGCCAACCATTTGTTTATAATGTGCGCTGCTAAAGGTAAACAAATACAATTGCCTATTTTTAGAATTAACAGCATCGTCTTTTGCTGCCTTCGATACTCCTTCATTTTTGCCTACTCTTGGAAAGTAGTTATGAATTTGAGTTTACTCTTACTCTTTGTGTTTGGGTTGCACTCACACCCAACATATCGTTCATTTGTAGAGTATTGAGCCCATAAAAGGAGCATTTCCCATCCGATTTCTATGAAATTTTAAATAGTGAGTTTTAGCAGACCTCTACACTCCTTTGTCGAATATGACTCAGGTCGAACCATATTTGGATAAGCTGTCATATAGACTGATCTCCCGAAATAGAGTATTGAGTCCATAAAAGGAGGATTTTTCATCCGATTTCGATGAAATTTGAAACAGTTTTAGTAGACCTGTACACTCTTTTGTTGAATGTGGTCCATCTCGGACCATATTTGGATATAGCCGCTTTATGAACCGATCGCCCAAAATAGAGTATTGAGTCCATAAAAGGGACATTTTTCATCCGATTTCGATGAAATATGTAACAGTTAGTTTAAGCAGACCTCTACACTCCTTTGTCGAATGTGGTCCATGGTCGGACCATATTTGGGTAAAATGCCATATAGACCGATCTCCCGAAATAGAATATTGAGCCCTTAAAAGGAGCATTTTTCATACGATTTCGATTAAATGAAACAGTGAATTTAAGCAGACCTTTACACTCCTTTGTGGAATATGGTCCAGATCGGATCAATTTTGGATATAGCTGTCATATAGACCGATCTTCCGACATTGAATATTGAGCCCATAAAAGGAGCATTTTTCATACGATTTCGATGAAATGAAACAGTGAGTGAAACGTCAGGCACTTGGGTCCTTTATGGGTAACATTTTGTAACCATATTACGTTAAGAAATTAAAACTCCTATATATCACATATTATAATTTCAATGACAAAATATCTCAGAATTGGAAACTTTGTTAGTAAAATATTTAATATTTTAGAATTATTAATGTTATTCTGTTATATATAGCCCAGATAAACATATATAGCCCAAGATATATTGTAATTATATCTAAGGCAAGATATAATTATATCCAAGGCCAGATAAAGTTATATATAGCATATCTCTTTGGATATAATTATATATAACAGATATAATTATATCTGGTCCCATCTCCAATGGGCTCTTATAGGGATTTAAAATTACAAAATTTAGAAAATAAAATAAATAAATCCAGATATAGTTATATGTAGCATCAGATATAATTATATATAATTGAATATAGCAGATCCATTTGGATCTAATTAGATCTAACTTTATCTTCTCCCAGATATATTTGGATCTGACCATATTATTTTTTTTATTCGGGTTATTAAATTAATCTTATGAGAAGTTATTCAAAATACTTGTAAATTATCTATCTGAATTGTCTATCTTTAGAGGTTAGTTGAATGCTTGTAGGTAGAGTGTTCCAAAGACGAATTGAATACAAAACAAAAAAATTATCTAAGAAATGTCTGTTATGTCTCAGTTGTATTAATCGACATCCCCTTGTAGATCTTGCGAATCTTATTCTATGAAGAAGAAAATAAGAAGGAGGACATATGCTTTCTATCTTGGTCCTCGATAGGTCCATGAACAAATAAAACCTCATATATAGTAATTCTCGATTTGAATTCTTCTCCTCGACGTTCAGTTTTTAAAGGTTTAAATTTGTTGTGTGAAGAACACTTTTGCTCTTTGATAACCACACAAAATGACTCAAAGGATTCCCCGATGTTACCTCTTAGGACCCTTTCTTTAAGATAATTCATATTTTATTAGATCAAATTTGTAGCAGAATCTATTTTGGTAGACTAGACTCCTAGACTGAACTTAGCATGGCTACTACTTATTTATTATAACATTTTTATACCCTCCACTATAGGATGGAGGTATACTAATTTCGTCATTCTGTTTGCAACATCTCGAAATATGCGTCTAAGACCCCATAAAGTATATATATTCTTGATCGTCGTGACATTTTAAGTCGAACTAGCCATGTCCGTCTGCTCGTCCGTTTGTCTGTCGAAAGCACGCTAACTTTTGAAGGAGTAAAGCTGGCCGCTTGAAATTTTCCACAAATACTTCTTATTAGTGTAGGTCGGTTGGGATTGTAAATGGTCCAAATCGGTCTATGTTTTGATAAAGCTGCCATATAAACCGATCGTGGGTCTTGACTTCTTGAGCCTCTAGAGAGCGCAATTCTCATCCGATTTGGCACAAATTTTGTACAACGGCTTCTCCCATGACCTTCAACGTACTTGTGCAATATGGTCTGAATCGATCTATAGCTTGATACAGCTCCCATATAAACCGATTTCCCGATTTTGCTTCTTGAGCTATAACTTGTTTTAACTTTTTTATGTCAATATAACTTGTACTAAAATATAGAACAACTCATTCGTTAAATTACCTTAACCAGAAAGGAGTTCATCCATTTTGTAAAAGTCTTCTTCTGTATATGCAGACGTTCCTCTTGTAGTGTTTTAATTCTTTCATTTTCGAATTTCATAATGCCATCGCGTTGTGTCATGTTGGCTGAATTACGACTCGTCTGTGATTGCAATGAATAACCGCCCGGTTCATATTGTGATGCTGCAAAGAGATTGAGAGAGAAAGGAAACCAACAAATTATTATCCAAATACAATAGAAAATTTTACGTGAAAACATATTAAGTCATTCATTCCATTAATATTTATTAGTAAGTGTGCATAGCATTTTCCCATTATAATGCCATTGCGTAAAAGCTTAGGCGAATGGTACAGGAAGCATTTGCTTTATTGCACAGATCGCAAAAAAAGAGTTTTCTTTCGTTTTTGTCAAAGCTTATATAGAATTAGGGGCTTGGGAATTAGGAATTCTTAAAATTACGGAACTAAACTCAGGCTAAACTAAATTCGAGAAATCGCCAACAGAAGTTGTGAGGACGCCGAGGATGACGAAACTAAGAGGAGGAGTTGAGCACTGAAATAGCAGATGTGTACATTCGCAAGATTAAAGGAATTTAAGAGGATCCCGGCTGGTTCAATACTTAGGAACTAGGGATCGTTTTTCACCTGTTGCAGACTGCAAGTTGAACTTAATAAATGAATTTTTATACCCTCCACCATAGGATGGGGGTATACTAATTTCGTCATTCCGTTTGTAACACCGCGTCTAAGACCCCATAGAGTATATATATATTCTTGATCGTCATGACATTTTAAGTTCATCTAGCCATGTCCGTCCGATTGTCGAAAACACGCTAACTTTCGAAGGAGTAAAGCTAGGCGCTTGCACAAATAGTTCTTATTAGTGTAGGTCGGTTGGGATTGTGGTGTTTTGGTATGACTTCCAGCAACTGTATTAAGTATGGTTCAAATCGGTTCATAACCTGATATAGCTGACATATAAACTGATCTCCCGTTTAGACTTCTTCAGCTTCTAGAGGGCGCAATTCTTCTCCGATTTGGCTGAAATTTTGCATATGTCGTTGAGGAGTGACTTCCAAGTATGGCTGGGTATAAATCAGGAATGACTTCCAAGTATGGTATGGTATAAATCAGTTCACAACCTGATATAGCCGCCTTATAAACCGATCGCCCGATTAAGAGGGTGCAATTCTTATCCAATTTGGTTGAAATTTTGCATATGTCGCTTGATAACCTGATATAGCTGCCATTTAAACCGATCTCCGAATTTAACACTCCGAGCCACTGAAGGGCGCGGAGGTGGTATTGTTCTATGTCTTCCAACAGCCATGACAAGCACGGTCCATATCGGTCAATTACTTGATGTTGCTCATAGTTATACATTGAAAAAGTCATTCAAATAACTTGACAAGTGCGATCCATGGTAGAGGGTATATAAGATTCAGCCCGGCCGAACTTAGCACGCTTTTATTTGTTAAATATGTATTTTGCAGAAATTTCTCGTGGCTATAAGCTTATACTCGTATTTCTATGTAATGCTCCCCCCTTCGTACAAAATGGCAATGGAATGTTATGCTCTGAGGTAATTTTCTATTTGCAGTGAATGATAACGCACAAAACAAAACTTAGTTACTATTTAACGGGATTCACATTCCGTGGAATTTCGATTGCATATCAACTCGTAAACGTACGGAATTCTTCAGCGGCAAAATAATTTTGTAGTCGCTGTGGATGTAGGTAAGGTTCAGTACAATTGGTTGTACCACAAGGGAGTCCATTATCATTTATACCCAAGAATGAACCAAATTTCTTGTTGCTGATAAGAAAAAAAACCCCAAAAGTGATAAAAACAAAATAGCTTTAGACAAAAAAATTGTGTTGCTTTTGATTTGGCAGGAAACACAAATATTTGGATATTTAGTCACCCATAGAAAATCTAAAAAATCTTTTTTTCTTAGAATTCCCTTTTTCATGGAATTTCCTAAATATCAACAAGTAAAAGCGTGCAAAGTTCGGCTGGGCCGAATCTTGGAAACTCACCACCATGGATTCTGCTAAAATATGGGAGCTATATGTGTATATATTGACCTATTTGGACCATACTCGACACAGTGGTTGAAAGTCATAACAGAACACTATATGCAAAATTTCTACCAAATCGGATAGAAATCGCGGCTTGTAAGTCGCGGCTCAAGAAGTCAAATCGGGAGATCGGTTTTTATGGAAGCTATATCATATTCTGGACCGATTTGGACCGCACTTAGCACACTTATTGAAAGTCACAACAGAACACTATGTGTAAAATTTCAGCCAAATTAGATGAAAATTGAGGCTTCCAGGGGATCAAGTAGTCAAATCGAGAGATCGGTTTTTATGGAAGCTATATCACCGTACTTGGCACAGTTGTTGGAAGTCATAAAAGAACAATACATGCCTAATTTCAGCCAAATCGGATGAAAATTGAGGGGCTCAAGAAGTCAAATTGGGGGATCGCTTTATGTGGGAGTTATATCCAAATGTGAACCGATATGGCCTATTTGCAATCCCCAGCGATCTACATAAATATGAAGTAGCTCTACGCGTTCGACCGCTATCGTGATTTCGACAGACGGACGGACGGACATGTCTAAATTGACTCAGAATGTCAAAACGATCAGGAATATATATACTTTATGGGGTCCTAGATCAATATTTCGAGGCGTTATAAACGGTGGTGCGTATAAAAGTAAACATGGTGGTGGTGCGTTTAAAAGTAAACAAATAATCTTAAAGGGTTTGATAGTTATTATACCCTCCATCATAGGATAGGGGTATATTTATTTAGTCATTCAGTTTGCAACATATCGAAATATCCATTTCTCGCCCTACACTATGCATATATATCTGATCGTCGTAAAATTCTATGACGATATAACTTTGTCAGTGTAATCAAAAATTAAGATATTGAGCTGAAATTTTGCATAGGTCCGTATTTCTTCAACACGCAGGTAAAGTTCTTGAATGGGCCAAATCGGACTAGAATGGGCCAAATCGAATTTGTTGACCGATTTCACTGCAACTGTGTTCTATAAGAGTTATGGGGACCAGAATCAAATATGATCCAGACCAGCTCATATTTGGATATAACTATGGATATATCAGTGGAGTTATAACAAAAATAGTGTGATTAATATATCCATGGCGGTGGATGTTCAAACACGTTTTTAGTTGTTTTATTCATATTTCTTTTCTTCTTTCTTCGATTGCCGTTTTATATGATGATAAGGATTTAAGATTAAAATGGGTTAATCACCTGATAAATTTAATAACTCAACTAAGTGCAAATTATTGCTGTTGGGCTCATCTATATCACAACCATTGGTGTAAAGTGTAAAGTAATTTTGTCATATAGCAAATAATGCTTTAAGCAGCAGTTTTCAGATAGTAGTCTGTAATATTTACTGTTCTCTAGATAATTGTTCATTATTTGTGAAAATAATTGAGAAGCTAGATAAGAATATCATATCATTGAAGGGCTTTATTCGCTTGGCTGATGACAAATTAATCTCAATTCGTATGAACTTTCCAAGGTTATTGGAAAAAGTTAATGGCAAAGTTGAGCATGTATGCCACGTTAACATGGAAGAAGTTACAACGGAATTTAGTTTTAGCATTATGTGAGATTTCCTATATATGTCAAAAGTATAACTTTTACAATTAAGGACACCAGCGAAGTCGGATAATAAATAAAGCTTTTATGGGCTTCAGAGCCTTAATCGATCTTTATGGCAGCTATGTGCAAAAATGGTCTGATTTGGCACGTTCAAGAACTTAAACTCCGTGCAGCAAAACGACGTATCTGTGCCAAATTTCGGTATCTACATTTTTGACGGCAGTAGCGTGAATACAACGCACGGACGGACAGGCAGGCGTACATCGGTGAAATGATATATATATATATATATATATATATATATATATATATATATATATATATATATATATATATATATATATATATAGGGTCGGAAATGGATGTGTTACAAACGGAATGACTAAATGAATATCCCCTATCCTATGGTGGTGGGTATAAAAATCTATTGACTGGTTTTAATTGCTTTATGACATTTTCGTAAGGTTAAACTTTGTAAATTCACTGTTCCGCCGTTACTTGAGTCGTTGCTTTTAAGGAATAGAAATTATTTCCTTGAACTGATTTCATTTTGGTGTAATCGAAACATTTTCGCCTCTTATGGCATTAATAATTTTTTGGTTAGTTGGGTGATCTTTCACATCCATTTTCAGCAAAAACCCAAAATTATTACCAGAAAATGTCATTGTGCCGAAAAGGCGGTCTTATCACCGTAAAGTGTGCAAAAACAACTAACATCGAAAGAATTTGGGCGAAATGACATTTGCCGTATTGCCCAAAATAACAATTCTCATATCGCCCAGACGACGCCAATTTTAGATGTTTTTGCACACTTTTGGGCAATATGACAGTTTTTGGGCACACAGTCATTTAATGGAATTATTTTGGACCTTTAATGAAAATAGATATGATATATTACCCAACCAAACAAAAAATTATTAATGTCATAAGTCCCAATGCCATAAAACCCAAACGAATAAATTATATTAAACCCAAAATATTTTTGGGTAAAAAAGTCCAAAAATAACATAATACTTGGGCCCTTTAATGTTCCCCTCCTTGGAATGCAATAGCCATTTTTATTTAGAAAAATTTTGACTTTATTTTAATGTTGGACCTATGAAAGAGGAGAAAACCTTAAGCCAGTCCAACGGCCGGTTAATTTCCCCCTCTTGGGAATGCAAAGGTCATTTCCTCATCTCTCATAGGTCCAACTGTAAACTAAAGTCCAAAAATTTTCTACATTAAAATGACTTTTGCTTTCTAAAGGATGATTTTTTAGCTATTATCTTTTTGGCAACACTGGTTTAAACAGCTCACGCACGTTTCGTGTTTTGTTTTGCAGTCAAAAATCTTCAGTTTGGTCTATAATCGTCTTACAAATGAACAACGCTGGCAAATTATTAAATTTTATTATAACAGAACATGCATTTTCTGTTAATAAAGTTCATCGCGCTTCTTCCATACATCGACGAAGCTCATTTTTGGCTCAATGGGTACGTAAATAAGCAGAATTGTCCATTTTAGAGCGAGGATCAGTCTGAAGCAATGCAAGAGCTACCAATGTATCCAGAAAAAGTCACAGTTTGGTGCGGTTTATGGGCTGGTGGCGTTATTGGACCGTACTTTTTCAAAGATGATGCGAATCGTAACGTAACTGTGAATGGCGAACGCTACCGTGAGATGATATCCAACTTTTTTCGCCAAAATGCAAGAGCTAGGCTTTCATGACATGTGGTTTCAACAAGACGGTGGCCCATGCCACACAGTTTGCGGAACAATGGTCTTATCGACAGGCGAGTTCGGTGAACATTTTATTCACGTTCCGAACCGGTCAATTGACCGCCTAGATCGTGCGATTCAACGCCTTTAGACTATTTTTTGTGGGGCTATGTTAAAGCTCATGTCTATACAGACAAGCTCGCTTCAATTGACACATTGGAAGACAACATTGAAGCATTTATTCGTGAAATACCGGCCGAAATGTTGGAAAGAGTATGCCAAAATTGGACTAAGAGGATGGACCATTTTAAGCGCAGTCACGGTCAACATTTTCATGAAATAATCTTCAAACATTAAATTATATGAACCATACTATAGATCAAATAAAGATTTCGTGCAGTTTTCTGAATTTTATGCGTTTTTCTTTGAAAAATTTCCTATAGCTCTTTAAAAATCACCCTTTAAAATCTAGATGGGGAATTTAGCCT
This sequence comes from Stomoxys calcitrans, assembly GCF_963082655.1. NCBI lineage: Eukaryota > Metazoa > Arthropoda > Insecta > Diptera > Muscidae > Stomoxys > Stomoxys calcitrans. The sequence goes on along the minus strand of NC_081552.1, from coordinate 168,530,057 downwards.
ATTTTTTTAGGGAAGTTATGACATTTCCTGAATTTTGTCATAAACTTCATATTTAAGAAAATGTTATAATGCCCATAAAATTAAAGGATATTTTTGGAGGTTATGACATTTTTCGATTTGGGTGTTATGGCATTAAGAAGGTTGGGTTTAATGGCACAGTTGTTTTTGAACATTATGGCATATTGTTTGTTTCTCTATCGAGACGAGCATATTTTAATGTTAAAATGTCACAATATCCAAATTTTGGATTTTCATTTGGGCTTTCTGAAATTTGGAAATAACGCTACGGCAGAACTCTTAGCAAGTAGATTACGAATTTGGTAGGAATACTGGAACCAAGTATCTAGCACCGTCCCATCTGCAAAGAAAAATCCTAGCACAATTTTGAGTTTTTTATACAAGACCAAACGCCCTCCCAAAAAAAAAAAAAATTATGTGGATATGTAGGCCTACCAAATGTTTTACGGTACACAAATGGAAGGTTTTTGGGAGTCGACCTTTTGTTGGGATTTGATATCTAAAATTAGGACAAGTGTCTGGGGCCTACCCTTAAATTTCCCATGAACATTCCATTAAGGAACAGGGGATACTTCTCTCATATCAATGAGCACAGTCCGATTAAAGTTTAAGCTCAATGATAAGGGGCCTTCTTTTTTATGCCGAGTCCGAACGGCGTGCCGCTTAGCGACACCACTTGGTAGAGAAGTTTTAACACGGATACCTTACAAATGTAGCCAGGATTAGTAAGGGGATAACCACCGCTGAAAATTTTGTTCATGTTCACGCCGGGATTTGAATCCAGGTGTTCGGCGTCATATGCGGAAATGCTAAAAAACATCCAAATGGCCAGTACACATAAAAGGTCTATCAGAACAGGGTGGGAATGAGATATCGACATTTCGGCCAAATGTTTGGGACCGCAAACTTAAAAAACACCAAAAGGATATGTGCCCAGTTGGAGACAACATAGGTCTCCGATAAAGGTCTTTAGTAGTACAAATGCAAATTTGCCCATGAACATTCCATTAAAGAACTGGGACAAACTTCAAAATTGTTTTCTGATGTTCTCGCCAAGACTCGAAATCAAGCGTTCAGCGTCATAGGCGAACATGCAAACCTCCGCAAACCTCCTCAATTTGTAAAGACTGTGGAGTGATTACAACTGATGGACACACGGACGGACAGACATACGGACATCTTCAAATCTTTTTAGAATTTTACGACGAGTTGTAAATATGACGGGTTGTAAATGAGTCAAATTGGGACTTGTTTATTTATACAAACTACAACTCAAGATTTGACTTCTTGAGCTGAAATGTTTACCTTTATATCGGCTACTTTTCAAGTTTATGGACCTAAGCAAAAGTAGCCAGTCAAAAATTCACCCTTTTCGTTATGTTAAGAATGGATTTGTTCAAAACACATATCAGAAGTTCTGAGATGAAGTAACGGAAAAAAATATAAACGTTACGAGCATGTTTTCTTGGCGTATTTCTCAGCTTTTATTCATACCAAAAATAAATCTGATTTTAATAGGGAAATCCTGAAATCTTCACCCTAAATGTTAGAAATTCAAATTTGATCATTTCATCTGAGCAAGAAATCTAGGAACCGAAATACACATGAGTTGTTTCGGATGAAAAATAAATTTGAAATTTTATATAGACGCTTAAAAATCCAAAGCAATACGTCTTTTTATTATTATGCTTGAAATGTTTTCCCTACCAAATTCATATTTACTCGCAATGCCTAAATGTGATCTTGTTGCGATTTTGAAACTTGTTTCCGGTTTTAAGCTTAATCGTGGCTTTTGAATTGCCTAACTGAAAATGTGTATGCAATGCATACATTTGTGTGTACGTGTGAACATATTTCAATGAAATGCATGTAAATATATTTGTAGATAATTTCGTAGTGTACCCTGAACCAAAATATTACATACATACTCGTATTATGTAAATTTCGGGTGTTAGTCGTAACCTTGAATGTGCTCTACATTTTTATTTTTCTTTCTGTATTTCTTTCAAGAACAACTTTGTGAGAGAATATCGAAAGCTTCAACAAAAATAAAACTTTTTTTGAAGTAGCAAAGTAAACAAATACCACGGCGCTTTGGGTAGTAAATGGAGGCGATAATAAAAGTTAGCTAATTAAAATGAAATTGAATAATTTGTGGAGCAAACATTTGTGGCTTTAGCAGTACAATGGTGGGCGTTCAGATAACATGCGAAGTTTTCGATTTAGTGAAGTGTGGTCATATCACGACGTTGTGCGTATCGTATGATCTTGTTGTGCAGCAAAACGGCAAATAGTTTTGCTATACATAACTTCTTAACGTTAAGAATATCTCATATACTGTGGTCTTTTTGGATACTGCTTTTTGATTAAGGAGTGTAGGCATCGAGAGCTTCCTTCACTATAAGTGGGTACCCCACATCCCTCCCAGTTTTTGCTCTTTTCGTTGTTACTAAATTTTTTACAAAATTCGAAGTGTTTAGTGCTCTTTTTGTTGTTTCTTCTTAATTTTTTCATTATTTTTCTCGATTTTATTTTTAGATCTTTTCTGTTAAACTGTTAGCATAGCTCTGCTAAGTTCGTAACAGAGAGCTGCTAATTGAATGTGTTTGTGTCTCTACTAGTTAAAGTTACCTTTATCTTCACGGACATGACAAATTCGGACTATACTTGGCGCGATTGTTGGAATAACAGAACATTAGGTGCAAAATTTCAGCTCAATCGCACAACAATTGCGGCTTATAGGGGTTCAAGATGTTAAATCGGGAGATCGGTTTATATGGGAGTAATATCAGGCTTTTGATAATAAAGTAACCGATGAGTGGAGCGGATGTGTTTTCCTTTCACTTCTCGAAGAAAAATATCCGTATCTCGGAATAGCTAACTATTACGAAAAATTTTTGAAGCCTTTTAGGGCTAGGCTCAAAATGGACTTCAGCTGCGGTGATGCCATCAGACCGTAGTATGTTGTCCGCCCCTCCTACAGGAGTGCCTTGGCACATGTAGTCGACAGTAATGCTTCAAGCGCATAACCAGAGGGATGCACAGTTCATTCCCAGCCTTTAAGTAAAGGTGGTGTTTCCGATTCAGACATCAACAGTGTCAATGAAACAGTCATCGCAGAGATGAGGACAGCGGGATTACGACAGAAGTGAGCGGTGGCTTCGCTAAGCTCAGAAGAAGACCGAGAAAGCTATACGGGGCACGACGAAGAAGACACTGCGCAGAAAATCAGATCTCCCGAAGAGCAGAACACTTGTAAAGTGCTAAAAAAGAACAAAAACACGTGCTAAATTTGGCTGGGACGAATCTTATATACCCTCCACCATGGATCGCATTTGTCAAGTTCTTTGGACGGTTTCTCTTTATAGGCAGAAACTAAAAAAGGATCAAGTACATTCCACTCAGGAACCGGGCAAACTTCTCACATATCAATGAGTGCTGTCCGATTCAAGTTTAAGCTCAATGATAAGGGTCCTCCTTTTTATAGCCGAGTCCGAACGGCGTGACGCAGTGCGACACCTCTTTGGAGAGAAGTTTTACATGGCATAGTAACTCACAAATGTTGCCAGCATTAGGAGGGAAAAACCACCGCTGAAAATTTTTTTGATGGTCTTGCCAGGATTGAATGCAGGCGTTCAGCGTCATAGGCGGTCATGCTAACCTCTGAGCTGCGGTGGCTTCCATCCTAAAAAAGGATAATAACAAGAAATCCTCATGGATTTTGTATGTGCTTGGATAAGAATTGCGACGTTTGGTGGCTCAAGAAGTATATTCGGGGGATCGGTTTACATGTAAGTACTCGGTACATATGTTGGAGGTCATAGGAGAAGTTCTCGTGCAAAATTGTAGCAAATCGCATAAGAATTGCGCCCTCTAGTGGCTCAAGAACTATATTCGAGAAGTCGGTTTATATGCGAGCTATATTTAGACCGATTAGAACCATATTCGGTACATCATAGGAAAGGAGGTCATAGGAAAGGTCGTCGTGCAATATTTCAGGATAAGAATTGCGTCCTCTACATGCTCAAGAAGTATGTTAGGAAGATCGATTTCAATGGGAGCTATATCAGGTTTTGATTAGAATCGTACTTGGTACACCAATTGGAAGTCAAAAGAAAAGTCATCGTGCAAAATTTCTGCCAAATCGGATAAGAATTGCTCAAGAAGTATATTCGGGAGATCGGTTTATATGAGAGCTATATCTAAACGTGGACCGATTTGGCCCATTTACCCAATCGACCCACATTAATAAAAAGAAATTATGCAAAATTTCAAGCGCCTAGCTCTACTCCTTCAAAAAATAGCGTGCTTTGGGCAGACGGACGGATATAGCTAGATCGACTTAAAATGTTATGACGATCAAGACGATATATACTTCTTGGGTTCCAAGACAAATATTTTGAGGTATAACAGACGGAATGACGAAATTAGTATTCCCCTTGCTATGGTGGAGGGTATAAAAAGAGCTCCCCGCTTTCAAGTACTCTGGGAAAACCAAGCCAGCCCTCCTGCAATGGAGATTCCAGATAGTGTCCTGCGGAGGGAGAAAAAAATCGGAGCGCGTACGGCCCCTGAGTCTTCATGAGGACTGTGACTTCCAAAAGGACGACACAGCCACCACGAAAAGGGAGGATGGTCGCTGAAAAGGATAAGGAGCCACCCTGTTAAGACAAAGTGGTAAGGAAGCACAACAGAGATGAGCAAATTTATGCAATCATCAATGTCGGCAGTGCATCCGGTAGGATTCCACCAGATCATCGGTATCAAGGGGAAGATCTGGTTACCGAGCGGATTTTGCGCCAGCAGAATGTATTGATACCGTTGGAGCTCGAACTGGTGTGAAAGATGGACATATCCCAGCTCACGGAGGCAACGGGACAGCAAATTTGCGACACATGTTGGGATTTTTAGGGAAGCAATACTCCTTGTGGTAGGCAGTGATTAAGTCTCCGCGACAAGTTTGGCTAAGACTAAAGTCATGAAGCACTTCGGGTCCAAGACTGCTATGCTGCCGATGTTATAATACTTCTAAGAGGTAAGGATCCGAATCAGCTTTGCAGAAGGGGTGAAAGGGTCTTGCAGATGGGATACGACTGGGCCAGACCCAGGGGTCTCAATGTTTACCCAGAGAAGACTGAAATCTGCCTGTTCACGAGAATGACGAATGACGAAGGTGGGTGGGACGAGAATGACGAAGGTGGGACAATTTGACGCACCACGTTTCCTTAATAGAATGATTTCGATATCTGACAAGCTCAAATACTTAGGAGTGATCTTGGACAGGAAACTGAATTGGAAGTGTCATATTTAGGAGCGTACCGAGAAGGCTCGCAGATGTTGGAGACTATGTAGAAGGACCGTAGGCTCAAAATGGGGCCTGAATCAGAAGATAGTCCACAGACTATACAAGAGCGTGTTTAGACCAATACTTAGTTACGCCTCAGTGGTTTGGTGGACTGTGAAGGAGAATAAGTGCAACGTTAGGATGGGAGAATAGATAGAGGGTAGGGGCAGATCATACCATAGTGGTATAATCGAGGCAACGATGGAAAACCCGGATGTATTAGAAGAGGTTTCCGATCGGATACCTGAGATGATACTTGAGAGCGAGTACGAGACACTGCTGCCAGAGGCACAGTCTTGGATTGAGGGAACCCTAGTATTGCCATCTGGCAGATCCTGCTATGCAGAATGATCAAAGCTAGAGGACAGAATGGGCCTGGAGGGTTTACATTTAGTACCAGGGGACTGAAATCTGTTTTCGACTGTCTGACCATAATATGATCCTGCAGGCAGAGATCCGGGCGATCACGGAATGTGTGAGTCGGTGTGTTGTTAACACGAGGACCTCGAGTGTGAACATCTTTATGGATAGAAAACTGGCCATAAGGGCAATGACAACCAGAACGGTAAGGTCAGGAACAGTCTTGGAGTGTAAGAAGAAGGGGATTAACTCCTTCTCTGAGGATGGCAAAATCCGCATCTTTTCGGTGCCGGGCCATAACGGAGTAAGGGGAAATGAAAGGGCAGACGATTTGGCGGTGAAGGCCAGTGAACTGCCGTCAATAAATTTGGTTAACCCGAAGGCTTTCGGGTCGACGCAGTCCGAGATAAAGGAGTGGGCGACGAATGCGCAGGCAACATTGTGGAACAGCGAAACGGTCGGTAGGACGGCGAAAATCCTATGAGGGGATCCAGATCGTGAGAAGACGAGGCTATTACTGAAAGGAAGCAAGAAGGAGGTCAGTAAAGCTTTCGATATCATAACGTGACATATAGGACCACGAACTAATATATGCAAAATCGGTGCGGCAAGTGTTAGCATGTGTAGGGCATGTGGAGAAGATGATGAGATGTTGGAACATTTCCTATGTCATTACCCGACTTTCGCGGCTAACAGACACCGATACATAGGTGGCGACACAATACTAGATATAAACCTGCGCGTGGTAGGATTTTTGTTCTTATTCCAAATTAGTTTTTATACCCACCACCATAGGATGGGGGTATACTAATCTAGTAACTACGTTTGTAACACCTCGAAATATTCGTCTAAGTCCCCAGTATGTATGTATATTCTTTATCGTCTCGACGTTCTGGCTCAATTTAGCCATGTCCGTCCGTCCGTCTGTCGAAATCACGATAGCGGTCGAAAGCTAGCCGCTTGAAATGTGGCACAGATACTTCATATTGATGTAGCCTCAGATTTAGATAAACCGATCTCCCGATTTGATTTATTGAGCCCCGCAATATTGGTCCGATTTTGCTGAAATTTTGCACATAGTGTTCTGTTACGACTTTCAACAACTGTGTCGAGTATGGTCCAAATCGGTCTATAACCTGATATAGCTCCCATGTAAACTTTGTTCGATTTCTAGAAACTTTAATTTTTGCTAGTTTGACAGAAGTTTGGTTTGTATTGTAGAATAATATTATGCCCTTAAAATTAATTGAATTCTTATGTAATTGAATAAATCAAATGTGATAAGGCCTTCTCAACTTATTTATTTTTAATTTACACTCCAAAAAAAAAACGAAAGAAAATCCAATTCATAAAATGTGTGTCACATGGTCATGACAGTGAAAGAACAAACATCAAATTCACAAATGTGTGATTTATGGGTTGAAATGCCGGTAAGGAGTTAGCAGTTGTATGACCGAACAACAGCAGCAGTGTGTTCGAGTCGATGTTATTATGTTTATACCCACCACCATGGGAGGTATATTAATTTAGTCATTCGGTTTGCAACACATCGAAATATCCATTTCCGACCCTACAAAGTATATATGTATATCTCGGATCGTCGTAAACTTCTAAGGCGATTTAACGATGTCTGTGTTTATGTTTGACTGTTCGTCCGTCTGTTGTAATGACGCTACAGCCTTCAAAATTTTAGTTGTCGTTATACCAATCTGCAGATTTGGGGTCTTTAGTCCATAACAGCTGCATTTATTACCCGATTTCGCTGAAATTTTAAATCGGCAGTTGTTTGAAGCCTCCTGACATTCGACACAAATATGGTTAGATGGCCTTCCTTTCATCAACTAATAGAAAACATATCACCTTTCTGATAACATTCCAATAGTCATTAGTTCGAGCAACCACCCTTTAGGGTAATTGACACAAGAAATTGCTCCATTTTAATTCAAAATTTCATCGTTCTAATAAATTTCTTTATCTATTTAAAATACTATTAATGATTAAATTCCAATACAAGTTTAATTTTTTTGGCATTCTGCAATTTTTATCACAACAGTGACATAATAAGTTGTGATATAATATAGGCAATTCACATTTTTATTTCTTTCGACCATTAAGGCTAAGTCTAAAGTCCACTCTTGATATGAAGGGTTGTAACTCTTGAACTGTTTTTATTTTTACGTTTTTTAAATAACATTGTTGCCGATAGAAGTTGCAAAATATTACAAATGTTGTTAACCGCAAATGATATGGCTTAGTGATTTTTATTTCAATCTGCACTTTCGTTTCTTTTGAAGATTAATTACAGGTCTCCCTACACTTGTCATTGTAGAATATTTGCACGTACCCAGTGATTGGCGCTCATACGAAATATAACGGCGGTATTCATGTTTGGAAAAGTTTGAACGCATAGTCATTATTAAATATGAATTTTTCTTCTTCTCTTTTTGAACAGAATTTTTAAGACATTTGTAGTTTTCACTGCAAGAATTCGGTCGATTTTTGCCTTTTTGTTGTGGTGATTTAAGGCTTCTTCGATTGTATTTTGATTTTCGGTTTTTGGATTTCACTTTTTGCCTTACTGGCCCAGTTGCGGTACGATCTCGCTAATTTTCCCTAATCGTTCTTTGCTGCCCGTACACCGATTAACCACTGACGATCTTAATTATTTTTTCGTTTTTTTTTCTCGAAAAATTATTAACCGAAGCTTTTTCGCATAGGGTGGATAGAAGAAGTAGTAGTAGTAGTAGAAGGGAGCAGGCGATAACTTCTAAATGGTTTTGTGCTTTTGTTGCCCCTCGCACAGAGCAAGGGGCACCTCGGCGGATAGCCTTAACTTATCTATTAACAAAACCGATGAGATAGCGCGGAGGTATTAAACATATGTCGTATCCGAATGAAACTCGAACTCGTTTTCGTATTTCGAAAAACAAAAAAAGTAAATAAAATAATAAAAAAAAACAAAACAGAAAAGAAAAACAAATATTTTTTCTGTTGTTCACTTTTTGCAATTTTCTAAAATGCCACCACCCTCCGTACTTGCGGATGGATGACAGGCGGCTGGGGCAGCGTTCTATGGAGTTGGTATTTTATCACATAACAATTTGTTATTGATAAATAGCCTCCAACACAAACACAAACAATGTGTGGCCCACTATCTTATGGGACTTTAACGACTTTTCTTATCTTATCAGCCGGCTGGCAAGCTGGCTTCATCAGAGAAGTGAAAACAAAGTTTACTTTTTTCTACAGGGTGGCTGATGAAAGCCGCTACCAAAAAAAAATGTAATAACTTTTTTTCTATTTAATAATAATAATTTAATAATTAATTTAATTAATTAATTAATTAATTTAATTAATAATAATTTAATAATTAATTTAATAATTTAATTTAACATGAATAAAAGAAAAATGTATTCCATACACCGAAAAAAAAATGTAGCAATATTCATCATTGTAGCAATATTCATCAGCCACCCTGTATGTGGTTTGGCATAGGCAAACATTTTGGAGAATCTAATGTCATGTTGCAGGAAATGTCCGTCAGTCGCAAGGACCACAAACAGTAAATAAATATTGTAGCGAGAAAAGCATTAATTTTTTAAGCTTCAATATAGATATAATGCAAAATAAATTAAAATTAGTTGTCCCAGCAAAGAAGTGGTAGCAAATAAAAATTTGCCACGGAGAATATTTTAATAGAAAATTTGTGTAAAACTTCAAACGCTTCTTCCCATGATTTCTAGCACCAATTTTTGGGATGACTGCTGCTGATCCGTATACGAATACCACAGGAAACCAGGGTACCATGTAGACAGTGATTTTTGAATATCAAGTGGTGACATTGCTTTTAAAATTCTTTCCAAAGTTTCAACTATTAGCCAATCTTTTGTATAAAAATCAATTTGTGTTTGTTTGTAGGTTTGTTTGTTTGTTTGTTTGTATGTTTGTGTGTTCCTTATAGACTCAGAAACGGCTGAACCAATTTTCTTGAAATTTTCACAGATGGTGCATAATGATCCCGTGGTGAAAATAGGGTACTACAGTTTTTGATATCTGAAGGGGGGCGGACCCTCCCCCTTACCCTAATTTTCAGTAACGCCAGATCTCGGAGATGGGTGGTGCGATTTAAGCGAAATTTTGTGTGCTCTCATATAGTACCCTAAAAATAAAAATTTGGTGTCCAAATTTCGAATGGGGTACATAGGGGGGCTGCCACACTCTAAAACCTACCAAACATATATTTAGACGAATCACGACAATATGGGACTCAAATGAAAGGTATTTAGAATAAGAAAACGTATGTGATATCCAATTGTCGAGCCAAGTGATAGGGGGACCCCCCCAAGCCCCAAAACACCCCTTAATCGGACATATTTACCGACCATGGCAATATAGGACTCAAATGAAAGTATTTGCGAGTAGAATACGAATCTGATATCCAAATGTGGGACCACGTTTCTGGGGTCCACCCCTTCCCCAAAACACCCCCCAAACAGGACTTATTAACTGACCATGGGAATATGGGACTTAAATAAAAGGTATTTGAATGTAGAATACGAATCTGATATCCAAGTATGGGACTGAGTGTTTGGGGGCCGCCTCTCCCCAAAAACTTCCCCCAAAGGGGACAAATTTACGACCATAGCCACATGGGGCTCAAATGAAAGGTCTTTGGGAGTAAAGCACGAATCTAATATCAATATTCGGGAAAAGTGTCTACGGGGCCACCCCACCCCCATAACACCACCCAACCCCCAAAACACCCCTAAATCGGACATATACCGGTCATGGCAATATGGGACTCAAATGAAAGGTATTTGCGAGTAGAATTCGAATATAATATGCATATGTGGGATCATGTTTCTATGGGGGTGGAACCCTTCCCCGAAACACCCCCAAACAGGACTTATTTACTGACCATGGGAATATGGGTCTTAAATAAAAGGTATTTGAGTGTAGAATTAGAATCTGATATCCAAATATGGGACCAAGTGTTTGGGGGGCAGCCTCTCCCCAAAAACCTCCCCCAAAGGGTACAAATTTACGACCATAGCCATATGGGGCTCAAATGAAAGATCTTTGGGAGTAAAGCACGAATCTGATATCAATATTTAGGAAAAGTGTCTATGGGGCCACACCACCCCCACAACACCACCCAAATGAGAAGTATTTGCTGACTTTTGCAATATAAAGCTCAAATAAGAGGGTTTTTAAAGTGGAACACCCCCCAAGCCGGTCATGTTTGCCGACTATGGAAATATGGGGCTCAAATTAAAGGTATTTGGGAGTAGACCACGTATATGTTATCAACATTAGGGACCAACTGTCTAGGGGACGTCCCACCACCATAACAACCCCAAATAGGACGTATTTGCTCACCAAGTCAATTTTTTGAGGCCAATGGCAATATGGGGTTCAAATAAATTATATATAGATATATGAGAATAGAGCACGTTGCTGATATATTTTCCGGGCTTAGTGTTTGGACGACCACCCCAATCCCCAAAACACCCTAAATCGGGCATAATTATAAGGTAGAAAGTGGCACAGGGCACGTGCAGACGATGTTTTAATACTTCTAAGAGCTAAGGATCCGAACCAGCTATGCAGAAGGGTCTTGCATATGGCATATAACTTTGCTAGACCCAGGGGTTTCAGTGTTAACCCAGAGGAGACAGAAATATGCCTGTTCACGAAGGTGGGCCAATTTGACGCTCACAGATGTTGGGCACTATGTAGATGGGCCGTAGGCTCAAAAAAGGGGCCTTAATTCAAGGATAGTTCACAAGCTCTATAGAAGCGTGATTAGACCAATATTTGCCTACGCCTCAGTAGTTCAGTCGACTGGTATGGAGAAAAAGTGCAAGTATGGTCCTTATACAACAGGTTCAGAGAACATGTTGTCTTGGCATAGGCGGAGCGATGAGGACCACGCCCACTAGGGCACTGGAGACTATTCTAGTGTCCGACCCATAGACATATGGATTAAATGTGAGGCAACCAATGCGGCTATGAGACTTAAGGCGATAAGAGAATGGATTGAGGATGGGAGCAGCTCATACCATTGTGGTTTAATCGAGGCGACAATAGGAAACCTGGAAGGAAGTTAAGAGGTTTCCGATTGGATACCTGAGAAGACACTTGATGTCGAGTGCGACAGTCTTGGACTGACAGAACCGTAGTATTGCCATCTGGAAGATTATGTTACACAGATGGATCAAAGCTAGAGGATAGAGTGGGCCTTGGGGTCTATATTGAGAACACAGGACTGAGATTTGTTTAAGACTACTTGACCATAATACGGGCCTGCAGGCGGAGATCCGGGTGATCACGGAGGTGGTATGGTGCTTACGCGAGGACGTCGAGTGTGAGCATCTTTACGGACAGTAAAATTGCCATAAGGGCAATAACAAGCATGACGGTAAGGTCACGAACAGTTTTGCAGTGTAAGAAGGAGATTAACGCCTTCTCTGAGGATGGTACAATCCGCATCGTTTGCAGACGTTGGGCAGACGATTTTGCAGTAAAGGCCAGAGAATTGCCGTCGACAAACTTGGGTCGATGCAGTCCCAGTTAAGGGCGTGCGCGAAGAACGCGCATTTAACACTGTGGAACAGTGAAACAGTCGGTAGAACGGCAAAAATACCATGCGGTGATCTGGGTCGTGAGTGGACGAGGCTTTTACTTAAAGGAAGTAAGAAGGAGGTCTGTATAACTTTTGGTGTCATAACGTGACATATAGGACTACGAGCTTAATTATGCAAATCGGTGCGGCAAGTGATACCATGTGTAGAGCATGTGGGGAAGACGATGAGACGTTGCACGATTTCCTATGTCATTGTCCGGCTTTCACGGCTATCAGACACCTGCACCTAGGTGGGGGCAATACCAGACATGAACCAACTTAGGGGCGTGGTATGGAAAACTATTAGGAATTTTGTATTTGGCATGGAATTCGTGATTTTCTTTTTCGAGGTTCCTTTTTAGTATTTAGAGCGCATAACAAGCCGATTACTGGCTAAGGTGTATGTCCATAGTGGCATGGCCCTCTTGTCAACCTAACCTTACTCAGCTACCATGGCGCCTCCACCTCCATTCAGAAATTTTTGAAGCGTAGTGTAGCATTTTGAACTATAGCGAAAGGTTTTACCATGCCCCATTGTGCGACAACCAGCTTTAGAACTAACACTCGTGATTAATGATCTCATCAACAAGTCTAAATCCTCCGATGGTGTTATTCAAATATTTATATTTAAATATTTAAAACAATGGTTAAATTAACCATATTGAAAAACGAAGGGTGGCAGGCGGATATTAGGAACATTTTTTTTTTTTTTTTGAATGAGTTTGTAGGTAACCTTATTTCGCATGCCGAAAACAAGTGTTTAAGGTATCAGCTACACAAACAATTTTTTGCCAAGCAGCAGCAAAAATAAATAAATAGAAAAAAGTTGTTTTCACCTGTTAGAAAGAAAGAGCCATAGATAATGGTCATAAAATTCACTAATGAACCTCATAACACTTATTAAAATATTCTAAATATATCATTTGATGTATGAGCTGAAGCCTCTGCATTGTTTAGAACCTTATATGTACAGTATATATTAAACAAGTAAAAGCGCGCTATGTTCGACCGGACCGAATCTTATATACCCTGGATCTCATTTGACAAGTTCTTTGAATGACTTTCTCAATGGGAGCTATGTCAAGTTATGGACTAATATGCATAGTACTTGCCATGGCGGGTAGAAGCCGTACCAAAATATCATGTGTCAAGATTCAGCCAAACGCCATAATATTTGCGTCCTCTAGAGGCCCAAAAAAAAATATGATATGAAAGAGATCGATTTATAAAAGCGGTAATCACTGAATGCAAAATTTCAGCTAAATCGGTAAGTAAAAGCGCTCTCTCAAGAAGTGAAATCGGGAGTTATATCAGGTTTATCACCGGTTTTTACCATATTTGGCACTATTGTTGGAAGTCGTAACAACACCACGTTCAATATCCACATGACAACTCACTTTTGGCCTGCATATGGAATTGTTGTCAAACTATATGTCCAGACGCCTTTATACACATGTCTCATAATTGAAATGTTTTATAGAAAAATTTTCGAAGACGAGTTTTCAGCTTCGGTGCTTAAAAAATATTTCTTGTATACGTTGTTTCTTATAAGAGTTGTTTCTTATATCAAATCGTTTTGCAATGAAGGATCTAAAAAAAGATATAGTGTTTTGAAAATTTTTCTTAAAATCGTTTTTTTACACGAAGTGCTTATATCCGTTATCTACTGTAATAATTATTTATGAAACATTTCAAGTGCCTATTTTTATTACTTCAGAAGTTAGCTTGCTTTACACGCAAAAAAATACTTCAGCTACAATTGAACTATTCGACAAGTAAACTTTTTTTATGCAAAACATTGGGACTTTGTGCAAGATAAAACTGCAAGACTTTCTGACAAATACAATGTGGGTGGTTCGCCTACTAATTTCGTCATTTCGTTCGTAACTCATCAAAATATTGATTTGAAACATAACAAAGCACATGAATTTTCTTGATCTTCTTGACATTCGTTATCGATTGAGCAACAAATGAATGTGTTTTATGGAAAATTTATTTTTTTTTTCTGGTAATTGTGCAACATTTCGCACCACTGTTAAACGTTGGTCGTTATTTTGCCAAATTTTGATGCAAAAGTCACTACGATTATGGTATCACTTTTAGGTACTTCGTCTGTTGTAAAGGATGGGTCTTTTATGCGAAAATTTCAAACTTATTTTCAGCCAAAAATGTTTCGTTTACAGCAAAATATGATTTGTTACACGAAACAATGATTCGTTTGGTTTGTTTATATCTTGTGCCTCTTCCATTTGGCATAGAGTGTGGCTTGACATATTTTTGGTTTTTTCACTCAGCAAAGCTTTGTCTGCCAGGAGTCAGTATTGGTAGGATCACCATCATGCGTAGAAAGTGACAATTTGTAAAATTTTTACTATTAAAGAAATCAAAGAAAAGTAAAAATTTTACAAATACTGACTCCTGACTGATAAAGCTTTACTGAGTGCTGAGCTACATTCTCTGCCCAATGGAAGAGACACAAGATATAAACAAACCAAACGAATCATCGTTTCCTGCAGCCAGCCATCTTTTGCTGTAACCATCTTTTGAAAATAAGTTTGGAATTTTCGCCTAAAAGACCCATCCATTACAACAGACGAAGTTCCTAAAGGTGATACCATAACCGATGTGAGTTCTACAGAAAAATTTGGTAAATTAACAACTAACGTTCAACAGTGGTGGGAAATGTTGCACAGTTACTATAAAAAATCACGTTTCCAATAAAACACATTCGTTTGTCACAAAGACATTCCAAACGTTTTATGGCTCTATCGATAAAGAATTTCAAGAATATACAAATGCTTTGTTAGGTTTCAAATCAATATTTTGATGAGTTACTAATAGAATGACAAAATTAGTATACGACCACCCTACGGTGGAGGGTATAATAAACAAGTAAAAGAGTGTTGAGTTTGACCGGGCCCATTCTTGAGAACATACCACCATAGATTCTGCTAAAAGTCTACTCAAAATAAACTTAGTGGAGGGGCATAGTTAAATCATACATCCCAAATCTCTGCGAAACGAAATCGCGAGATTTGGACAATGGTTACCGTAAATGTTGGAAATCATAGCAAAATACTACGTGCCAAATTTCAGCCAAATCGGACAACAATTGCGGCTTCTAGGGGCTCTAGATATCAAATCGGGAGATCGGTTTATATGGGAGCCAGGATTTCATTTCGGGAGGTCCAACTCACTCTAACTCCAAATCGAAAAAACTACTGAAATTAAGTCGTAGAAAAAATTATTTCGAAGGGGCCCGATCCCCTCGGGCTCCCCTGACTAAGATGGTGATGGGAGCTATTTCAAGTTATTGGCCAATTTTGAACCATACTTGTCACGATTATGGGAAGTCATAAGAGAATATAAGTAAAAAATTTAGCTTAATCGAATAAAAATTGCGGTTTCTAGAGGCTCAAGATTTCAAAATGTCAAATCAAATCGATTCGAGCCATGCTTGTTAAGATTGCTGAAAGATTTCACAAGATACTACATACAAAATTGAAAAACAATTGAGGTTTCAAGCGGCTCAAGATTTCAAAACAGGAGATCGATTTAAAAAGGAGCTATATATGATTACGCACCGGTTTGAATCAAACTTTGTATCTTGAAAGTCGTAACAGAACACTATGTTCAGAGTTTCAGTTTAATCGGAAAATAATTGTAGCTTCCAGGGTCTCAAAAAATCTAATCGAAGAACAATTTTATATGGGAGCTATATCCAAATCTGAGTCGACATGGCCCATCTGCAATCCCTAATGACCTACTTCAATAAGAAGTATCTCTGCAAAATTTCCTATCGTGATTTTCACAGACGGACGGACGGACATGGCTAGATCGACTTAGAATGTCAAGACGATGAAGAATGTATATACTCTATGGGGTCGTATATCAATATTTCTAGGTTTTACAAGCGGAATGTCCATTGGTACTCCCATCCTGGGGTTGTGGGTATAAAATAACACTACTTATGAGAATAGCCCCAGGGGATTACACAGTTGAGGCTAAAAGTGTCTTAATCTTGAACCTTAGAATTTTCAACAATTATCGCCATTCTATTGCCTAGTACATATTCTCACTAGAGGTCTGCATCCATCTTTACTGTTCGAAGAAGAGGTCTTGAGCAAACCATTGTAGATACTATAGTGTAGTAGGGTAGGCTAAAGAAGGTCTCAGATTACCTGGCACCAAGACCGGATGTTGTTTCGTCATGGGAGAGGCACATCCCGGAGTGCCTTCTCCGTATGCTTTTGGTCCGTGCCGGGATTGAAAAGAACCCCGGACCCTGGTTCTGTTCCATTTGCCAGAACCGCCTTCATCATCGGTCAGTGTCGGTGAGGTGTAACAGGTGCTTGGAGTGGGTACATTTCCGTTCTTGCTCTGGCCTAACTTCGCTACGGGAGTATAGTCATACTGGCTATGTCGCTAGGTGCTGTGCGAACTCAGCCAGCAGTGGGTCACAAGCGTCGCCGTCGTCGCCTTCGGCGTCCTCGTCGTCGGACTATGTGACCCCCCCGACCTCTCCCGTACGGCAATTTATGCAAAGACAGCACCCTAGCCCTACTATTGCCAGGCCAGTGTCGGGAAATGTATCGTTCCTGCAGTTAAACTGCAATGGACTGCGAGGCAAGATTGATGAGACTGTGGATTTTATGAGTCGGAAGAGCATATCGGTCGCAGCGATCCAGGAGACAAAGCTGACTAACACCTGCAGCTTGCACAGTTGTCACGGCTACAATGTGCTACGTAAGGATCGCTCAAGGAATGGAGGTGGGGGATTGGCCTTCGTTATACACCATTCCGTGCAGTATAGACCTATCTCGCCTGCGCTTGACGCTAGTGACCCATACATGGAATGTATGGGGGTAGCAGTCAAGTCTGGTACTGCCGAGATAGAGATATACAACGTGTATATACCGCCGGTTGGCAGCTGTGTCCCGATTAATGGCCAGGCCTACAGCCCCGACATAAGTGGGTTGCTATCTGGCCATAGTCGTCTGGTTCTGGGGGATTTCAATGCACATCACTCGTCATGGCATTCTCCCCTAGGCAACGACCAGCGTGGCATAGCTTTGGCAGAGCAGATAGATAGCTCCACGTTTTGCACGGTGAATGAGGATGCCCCCACTAGGATTACGAGGAGGTGCAGCAGCTCGCCAGACATCTCAATCGCATCCCCTGATCTCCTGAGTGACGTATCCTGGCAAGCCGTCATCTCTTTGGGGTCAGACCACCTCCCCATAATCCTCACCATCGACCGACCACCCGACTTCATAACCTCTGAGCGCCGAACGTTCATCAACTATAAGAAGGCCAATTGGACTGGCTTCAGAGAGTATACCAATCGCCGCTTCAATGAACTGCCACCCCCCTCTGATGTGAAATAATAGAATAGAAATAAACAGGGTAGTCAACGAACATAAGCGGAATTTGTGGCTGGAACACTTGGAGCAATGTAACTTAGGCACCGGTGCAGGCAAATTGTGGGCCACTGTTAAGTCTCTCTCGAACCCCGGTAGACGGGACGACAGGACCTCAGTCACTTTTGGCGAGTTAACCGTGACTGATCCGAAGAGATGCGCCAGGTTGTTCAACCGTCAATTTATCGTGCATCCCGAGAGAGACAGGGCAAGGAGGAGAGCCATTCGCCGTATTCGTGGTCTCCGAGCCGATGAACAGCCATCACAATTTACCGTGGGCGAAGTTACGAATGTCATCCGTGGCGCCAAATCTTCCAAGGCGTTGGGCCCCGACGGAATCTCTACATTGATGCTGAAGAATCTGGATTTACCTGGAGTTGAGTACCTTACCACTGTCCTTAACCTGTCATTGAACACTCTTATAGTTCCCGATGTCTGGAAAATGGGCAGAGTGATCCCGCTACTGAAGCCTGGTAAAGACCCGAGTTTGGGGGAGTCGTACAGACCGATCTCCCTTCTCTCACCAGTGGCTAAGACGCTTGAGGCATTACTCCTCCCGAGCCTCGTAGGAGAATTTCCATTCGCCGAGCATCAACACGGATTTCGGAGACTGCACAGCACAACAACAGCTTTGCATGCCATCACCACACACATTTGCCGTGGCTTCAATCAACCCAGGCCATGTGATAGGACGGTCCTCGTGGCATTGGACCTATCGAAGGCATTCGACACGGTCAGCCATGCCAAATTATTTGAGGACATCGCCAACACGTCCCTCCAGCCAGGCCTTAAACGTTGGGTCGCGAATTATCTGTGTGGCCGCCAGTCATTTGTGGAATTTAGGGATAAGAAGTCAAAACACCGTAGAGTGAAACAGGGAGTTCCCCAAGGCGGGGTGATATCTCCGGCTCTGTTTAACCTCTACCTTTCCTCCATCCCACCTCCTCCAGACGGCATAGAGATCGTATCATATGCGGACGACTGTACGATCTTGGCATCAGGCCCCCCACCCATTGATGACATCTGCGATAGGTTGAACGTCTACCTCAACGAGCTTGCCTCATATTTCGCTGCAAGAAATCTGAAGATATCCGCCACCAAATCTTCAGCCACACTGTTCACTACAAATACGCGTGAGGTGAATTCTGAGCTGACTGTGATGGTCGATGGAGAATTGATTCCGACCATCAAGTGTCCCAAAATACTTGGCGTCACATTTGACAGCTCCTACACTTTCTCCCCACATGCCACAGCAATCTGCAATAAAGTCAAAAGTAGAAACAAGGTCCTCAAGTCACTCGCTGGCAGCACTTGGGGTGCAGACAAAGAAACCTTGTTGACCACGTACAAAGCAATTGGCCGGTCTGTGGTAAGTTATGCAGCGCCAGTGTGGTCACGTCAGCTTTGTGACACGCAGTGGAATAATATTCAGATCTGTCAAAATGCCGCCCTCCGAACTGCGACGGGCTGCCTCCTTAGTTCTCATGTGGACCACCTCCACCAGGAGACAAAGATCCTACCAGTGCGAAGACATAACTACATGCTGTCTAAGCAATACCTTTTGGGCTGTTATCGCAGAAATCATCCAAATCATCATCTTGTGGATAGATACCCACCGCCCAGAAGCCTTAAGGTAGATCTACATGATCTAGAGCGTGAGGTCCAGCGCTACAAGAGAGAACCTCTAGATCAAGCGGCATATCAAGCGGGTCTGAACAACATTCATGCAGACACGGTAGCAGACGCGTTAACTGGCTACCGGGTGAATGTAGTCCTTGGAGTACGACCGCCACCCATTGCACCCGAAGAAATCGACCTCCCCCGGCAAACCAGAGTGATTCTGGCTCAATTACGTTCCGGCAGATGCAGCCGCCTCAATTCCCACAGAGCTAGGATTGATGCCGACGTGCAAGATGTATGTCCCGACTGTCACCAGGGACCGCACGATACACGTCACCTGTTTAACTGCCCGGCCAGACCCACTCGACTCAGACCCAGATCCCTGTGGACGCACCCCATCTTAGTCGCGGAGTTCCTGGGTCTTGACACTCAAGCAGACGAAAGATAGTACACAATAAACTGCTACAACAACAACAACCGGATGTTGTATTTGAGAAGGATTACAACTCACACTTCATTAATGTCTTTAAGAATCAAGGTCGAGATTAGGACCTTTTCGAGACACTCCATATCGGTATGTCACTGAGACTTCCAGAATTAGACCTCACTCTTCATTAATGCCTCAAAGATGGAATCAAGGACGAGATTGGGATCTTTTCGAGTCACTCGATTTCGATTTGTCGCTGAGACTTACATCTCACTCTTCATTAATGCCTCTAAGATGGAATCAAGGACGAGATTGGGATCTTTTCGAGACACTCGATATCGATTTGTCGCTGAGACTTCCAGACGTAGTACGGTCTTGCAGGTAAAGAACTGTGTCATAAAGATAGCCCGAAATGCAATCTTGGGAGGGAAAGAACCGTGGTCGAAACTCAGAATTAAAGTGGACAGTATGGCATTGTCCACTATTCTACGTTCGGCTGGTGAAACAAATGTTCTGCCATAGCCAATTAAAGTAAGAAAGTAAGTATGGCATTGGATTCGAGTATCGCCAGGTCGAAGAGCGTTGCAAATTTTTTTAAATTCCTTACTGAACTGCGGGTTCATTGAACATGGCGCTAACTTGAGTTACCGGACACGATGGTACTCCGGGAAATGAAGGCGGACAAATATGCCAGGCTGGTCTCGTCCACGGTGAGCGAAGTCACTGAGCTTAATTTCGGAATCCTGCATAATGAAAACTGCAGAAGTTGTATTGATGAGGATGAAGATGGGACCATAGAGCTCTTGCTTTGATTATGTTGAAGGCAACTCTCGGAAGTCTCCTTAGGTACGTATCTTGTACATCTATTCTGCAAATTTGTACCTTTACGCGCTTCTCAAATGAGCTTGCAAAGGTTTCAGAAGTGAAAATCGGGCGATACATAAATATTAGGGAGGCCACTGTAGTACAATGGTTACTATGTCCGCTGCCGACGCTGAACACCAGCGTTCGAATCCTTCGGAGAACTTTCGAAAAAAATGTTCAATGTACTTGAGACATTTGTGAGGTGTGTATGAGGCCATGTAAAAACTTTAACCCAAAGAGGTGTCTCGCAGATCTGTTTCGTCGGCGTTCAAAATCTGCTTTGCAGAATACCCTCCTTCTTCAATTATGCCCTTTAGCTTAATCTTAAAGTTTTCTTAAGCGACTGAATTTTCACTGGCTGACTCTAAAAGCCACCATTACTGATTTCTAAATCATCAGAATTTCCGTTACTACTAGAGACAGTATTTTTCTTAAGGTCGGAGTAAACAGCTTTAGTTTTTATTACGTTCTTGCTCAATGGCATTATTCGCTTATTTTGATCATGTATCTAAATTTAAAGAAGGGAATCCATCTTAACCACCATGGATTTTCTTGGTGTAGTATTTGAAAACATTTTAACGTACAAGTGACGTTCAGTATTGCCAGAAGTTGTAATAATGCAAAAAGACAGAAAAGATGCTAAATCAGGGACTACAACTGCCAATCCACAATGCATCTCGGGCCGGAGCAACTTAAAATTTCTACAAAAAGGGACGCAAATCGAAACGACGCAAGTCGGAGCTCTAGTGTATTAATTTATTTGATTCAAGCTCTTTTAGGTTTTTTTTTGACTGCGTATAAGGTTGGAAACAAATCTATGATTAAATCAAATGCTTATTGGCCTAAAATGCGTATTACTTCATATATTGTAGTAATAAGTATTGATCCGGATTGAGCATACTTTATACAGATCTTCCGATTTGAGCAGATGTTCCTATTTGATTCCTGATGCATGTACAACGCACATTGTACCTGAAACATTTCTAATCCAAATATTAAGCACTTTTCTTACCCACTACCATAGTTTGGGGGGTATACTAACTTAGCGGTCGAACGCGTAAAGCTAGCCGCTTGATTTTGCACAGATACTAAATATTGATGTACGTCGCTGGGGATTGCAAATGTGGCATATCGGTTCTGATTTGGATATAGCTTCTATATAAACCGATCTCCCTATTTGACTTCTTGAGCCCCTGGAAGCCTCAATTTCCATCCCATTTGGTTGAAATTTTGCATATAGTGTTTTGTTATGACTTTTAACAACTGTGCCAAGTACGGTTTAAATCAATCTATAACCTGATATACCATATAAACCGATCTCCCGATTTGACTTCTTGTGCCCCTGGAAAACACAATTTTTGTCCGATTTGGCTGAAATTTTGCACATAGTGTTTTGTTATGACTCTCAACAAGTGTGCTAAGTACGGTTTAAATCGGTATATAACCCGATATAGCTCCCATATAAAACGATCTCCCGATTTTACTTCTTGAGCCCATACAAGCCGAGATATTTATCTGATTTGGCTGAAATTTTGCATATAGTGTTCTGTTAGGACTTTCAACAACAGTGCCAAGTACAGTCCAAATCGGTCTATAACCAGATGTAGCTCCCATATTTTAGCAGAATCTATGATGGAGGGTACCCAAAATTCGGCCCGACCGAACATAGCACGTTCTTACTTGTGTTCAGTTTAGAGTAGTTCGTATAAGTGAAATCTGTGACCAGTTAAGCGAATTTTCACGTCAACATACTAATTATGTATGAAATAATTTCAGATGAAAAGGAGCAAGGGTCAGTAGAATTCTTTAAAAATCAGATATAATCATAAGATATGCATTAAAATACTTTTTTAAATTTCATTGATTACGCATTTTTTTTTTAATTTCAGATACTTTTCCATAGAAATAACTATTTCATATATGGAATCTCAGTATCGAATTTTGGCGTTAAAAACTTTTTCATTTAGCGGTATTTTCAGTTAACCGGTTTTTATTTATTTATGGACTAGCTGACCCGGGCCGGCTCGCTGCGCCTTCTTCTACTTTATATGGAACAAAAGTTTCATTGGAATATTTATTTTCAACAATTAAAGATCTTTTAGTGAAATACCATGCAAACTTGACTAACAGTTTAACAATATAAGTGCCTTTATCTGAATCCCACATGATCTTTATTGGTCTACGGAGTTAGGTTTTGATGCAAGGTGTACTCCATTCCAAAAATACTTCATTTCAGCCCGATATTCTCAAGATGTCTGATTTAGTGGTGTTTTCGGGGAAGAGGTGGTCCCCCAGATACTTGACCCTGAAAAAATATCAGCATCGTGCTCTTCTCTCAAATACCATTTATTTAAACCCCATATTGCCATTGGCTAAGAGGAGTTTATAGGATGAGTCGTCCCCCAAACACATGGCCCCAAAATAGGTTATCAAATTCGTTTTCTAATCTCAAATACCTTTCATTTGAGCCACATATTGGCATGGTCGAAACATTTTTTTCCTTTGGGGGTGTTTTGGGAAAGGGGTGATGCCCTAAATACATGGTCCTTCATTTGGATATCAAATTCGTATTATACTCCCAGATACCTTTATTTGAGCCCCATATTGCGATGGTCACTAAAAAATTGCTCTTTGTGGGGTATTTTGGGAAAGGGGTAGACCCCCAGAGAATTGGTCCCGAAAATGGGTATCAATTCGTGCTTTACCCCCCAATTCCTTTCATTTAAGCTCCACATTGACATGGTCGGTTAATATGCCCGATTTAGGGGTGTTTTGGGGATTGGGGTGGTCCCCCAAACACTAAGCCCGGAAAATATATCAGCAGCGTGCTCTATTCTCATATATCTATATAACATATATTTGAACCCCATATTGCCATTGCCCCCAAAATTGGATATGAAATTCGTTTTCTAATCTCATTAAAACTCCTTATTGCAAAAGTCAGCAAATATGGGGTATTGGCCCTAAAAACTATGAATATTTAGTTCCACTCTCTTTAAGACCCAAATTGTCTTGGTGAGAAAATATGTCCTATTTGGGGATTGTTATGGTGGTGGGACGTCCGTTAAACAGTTGGCCCCTAATGTTGACATCAGATACGTGGTCTACTCCCATAGTCGGCAAAAAGGACCGGCTTGGGGGGTGTTTTGGGGGATGGGCGGCCACTCAGTGAGTTGGCCTTGAAAATATATATCGGATACGTGTTCCACTTTAAAAACCCTCTTATTTGAGCCTCATATTGCAATAGTCAGCATATATTTACTATTTGGGTGGTGTTGTGGGGGTGGCGTGACCCCATAGACACTTTTCCCTTTACTCCCGAAGATCTTTCATTTGAGCCCCATATTGCTATGGTCGTAAATTTGTCCCATTTGGGGGATGTTTTTGGTGAGAGACGGCCCCCAAGCACTTGGTCCCATATATGGATATCAGATTCGTATTCTACATTCAAATACCTTTTATTTAAGCCCCATATTCCCATAGACAGTAAATAAGTCCTGTTTGGGGAGTGTTTTGGGAAAGGGGTGGACCCCCAGAAACGTGGTCCCACATTTGGATATCAGATTCGTATTCTACTCGAATATCTTTCATTTGAGTCCCATATTGCCATGGTCGGTAAATATGTTCGATTTAGAGGTGTTTTGGGGCTTGGGGTGGTCCCCCTAGCACTTGGTCCGACAATTGGATATCAGATACGTTTTCTTATCCTAAATACCTTTCATTTGAGACCCATATTATCGTGATTGGTCTAAATATATGTTTGGTAGGTTTTAGGGTGGGGCAGTCCCCCTAGGTACCCCATCCGAAATTTGGATACCAAAAAATAAATACAAAAACAAAATAATTTAAAAAAATTTTTAAGCAAAATTAAAAGAAATTAAGTATCAGTTAACTATGAGAAAAATTTAATAAGCCGTTTTTTGAATGTAATCGTGTTGCTGATGCATTGAATATCGTGTGGTAGATTATTCCAAAGACGTATGTTGCTAATGTAAAATTGTCGTTCAAACGTAAGACTCCGTCTTCTAAAAGGTATTAACTTTTTTCCTCTCTCATATTGGACAAACCTCAGTGTCTCAAACAAATATCTGGGTTTCTTTTCCACAATAATCTTATGTAAATATATTAATGATCTGGTATTTAGAAGATTGTTGAAACTAAGTCCAAATAGAGAATCTACATATTGTGAAACATGCTGACTCTTTTTTAAACCATACACATAATGGACTATGCTGTTAACAGCTACATTCAATTTTCGGATCTCGAAGAATCACAATTCGAAAAAAGTTCACAACCATATATCAAACCTGGAACAAGGAATGTTTTCGCCAGAAGAATTCGGATATTTATGGCCGTAAAAGAGTGTGAGCACGAAGCTTTGCATAAGTCTGCCCGTGTGCAATGTTAGCATGATCGGACCAGCTCAAAGAACTGTTAAAACCACGCCTAATTTCTTCCTCTGACCATTAACGTAAATATCCGGTTGTCGCATGTTAAAATTCTTGTTTTTGTGAACAACCAAACATTTAGACTTACTTGGATTTCACAACAAACCATTTGCAGTCGTCCAGTCATAAACGCGATGTAGGTCCGAATTAGGTTTACTTATGCAGTCGTCTACATTGTCCACAAAGCCGCTTTGAAAAATCTGCACGTCATCAGCATACATCATAATCTGACCGTGTGCCAGTTGGCGAGGCAAGTCATTCGCATATAATGAAACAAGAAGTGGACCTATAACCGAGCCTTGGGGAACTCCCTTAGGTACGAACAAGGGGTTAGATAATATATTCCCTGTGCATACAGACTGCCGTCTATCGCTCAGATACACCATAACCAGTAATAGGATACACACTGGAGCTCAAAATTGAATTAAACAGGTACGTAAAGTACGGTAGGGGATATGGAAGTAACATTCGTACAAATTTCGGATCAACTCCGTCCAAGCCAATTGCATTTGACTTAACACGGACAAAACTCTCATAAACTTCCTTATGGCTAACACATTTAAACTCAAAAGGACTACAGGCATCAAGCGACTTTATTTGCACTGAATAACACCAAAGATAGGTAGTACTTTCCGCCAAGTTTCACAAAGACGGTTATACATAAGCGAATTCATTTGCACTGAATAACACCAAAACTAAGTGGTACTTTCCGCCAAGGTTCACTTAAGCGGTATTTTTCTCTATATAGTGTTACACAGTTTAGCGGTTTCGCTGTTAACATATTCCTGATCGTCTTGACATTTTGAGTCGATCTAACTATGCCCATCTGTCCGCGAGTCCGTCTGTCGAAACCGATTGCCGGATGTGACTTCTTGAGCCCTAGAAGCCCTAATTTTTATCCGATTACACTGAAATTTCGTACAAGGAAATCTGTTCTGACTTCCAACGCCTGTATGATCCGAATCGATTATAGAATCCGCAATCTATTACCGATTTTATTGTTACAAAACAACTCAAATACAAACTGTACTTAATTACTAACTATTGGGTTGCCTAAAAAGTAATTGCGAATTTTTTAAAAGAAAGTAAATGCATTTTTAATAAAACTTAGAATGAACTTTAATCAAATATATAATTGCCATTTTGTTCGATAACCTTTTGCCATCTTCCTGGCAAATTTAGTATTCCACGCTCATAGAACTTCTGGCCTTTATCTGCAAAAAACTGAACCAATTGCGATTTTATAGCCTCATCATTGCCGAAAGTTTTACCATTTAAGGAGTTCTGCAAAGATCGAAATATATGGTAGTCTGATGGTGCAAGGTCAGGGCTATATGGTGGATGCATCAAAAGTTTCCAGCCAAGCTCACTCAGTTTTTGGCGAGTGACCAAAGATGTGTGCGGTCTAGCGTTGTCCTGGTGGAATATGACACCTTTACGATTGACCAATTCTGGTCGCTTCTCCTTGATGGCTGTATTCAATTTATCCAATTGTTGACAGTAAACATCCGAAAAAATCGTTTGGTTCCTTGGAAGCAGCTCAAAATATACCACACCCTTCCAATCCCACCAAACAGACAGCATAACCTTCTTTTGGTGGATATTCGTTTTAAAAACGGATCGAATTCATTGCGTTTAAGGTGCATATCACAAGCGTTGATTCGGTTTGCTAAATGAATTTCTTTCAATACATGTGGTACCCATATTAAAATTGACGCCAAACAAACAAATGTAAACAAAATTTCGCGCACTTTTTTTCTAAAGCAAGCTAAAAGTAACAGCTGATAACTGACAGAACAAAGAATGCAATTACAGAGTCACAAGCCGTTGAAAAAATTTGTCAACGCCGACTATATTACTACTATATTACCGACAATTACTTTTTGGGCAACCCAATAACTTAATTTCCCATGAACATTCCATTAACAAACAGGGGATACTTTTCCCATATCAACGAGTGCTGTCCAACTAAAGTTTCAGCTCCTTTTTTATACCGAGTCCGAACGGTGTGCCGCGTAGCGACGCCCAGCAAAAAATTCTCCCTGTCTTGGAAGCAATGCGAAAATATTCTTGCATACTAATGCGCATTTTGAAGGCTCAATAAGTATGCATGAAACTAATATAATATAATGTAAAGTAATATTCTTCAACAAATTTACAAAAAAAAAAAATGGTTTTAACATACTTTTGTGCAGTAATCTATAACATAGGGTATGCATGAAACATGGCTTCAAAGTATGGTAAAGACGAATTTGTTTTGCATCCACATTGCTTCTGATCAGCGGTTGTGTATGCTAACAGTGTTTTGAGCTCATAGAACGAAGATCAAGTAAAACAATTCGTACTTCACCAGAGCTAGGAATTGACCCGATCTTGATACGGGTGCTTTAAAGAGACCTTAATATCTTCAGTTGAATTTGCGAACTCGGGCAAAAAGGTTATTGTTGTGCTGTATCTTTTGTTGTTGTTTTATACTTTTTTAGGCTGTATTCTCAAAAGATTTTGAGACTGAATTCAAATTTAAATACTTTTATTTTATTTCATTTATTTTTTTTTTTACACACTGCAAATAAAATGGCAGAAAACGGTGTTTTCATTGAAAACTTTACTTGCATGAAAAAGGCAATTTAAATTTGTGATGATAATGTTCCAATTTTGATGTGAAACAAGAAGCGCATTTTGGATCTTTAAACAATCGCATTTAAGTGGGACAATGCCCACAAAAATCATGCATGCCGGAAGCAACTGTGTATGCTAATGTCACAATAGTTTTAACTTACACTATTGCATCCAGGGGTGCAATATTTTCTGCTGGGCGATGTTTACACATGGCAAGATACCTCACAAAAGTAGCCAGCATTAGTTAGGGGATAACCACCGCTGAAAATTTCTCTGAATAAAATTGTATGCTCCCATTGAGATGTCGTTTTTGTGTTTAGATGTAGCAATTTACAAAGCTAACTAAAAGTTGTCAATCGCTTTGCCTTATCGAAGAGCTTAATTCGATTCGCTTGATATTTGACATGTTAAGTACCCTTCAGCTATTAAATATTGGCAACAAATTTGATTCTTTATTTAGAAATGTAGATCGCACAAAAACCTTTCTCCAACGTATCGCTTTGTGGGAACCAAGAGAACAAATTTCCAAACCTCTGTGAGAATCTAGAAAACAGACTTTCCAATTCTTCTTGTTATAAGTGCTATCGAGCTTAAACAACAATTGTGATATTTTTATTTGCACACACCAACGTTCAATCCAATACGAATTAAGATTTCATTGACTAAGGTTGTGCACACAAAGTTGTGTGTCTTTAAAATTCTTCCCTTACGCAACGTGTTTGAGCAATAAAATATGAATTATGAGCTGCATAGCTATTTGTAAAACATCAGTGGCGGCGATGACGTTTTTATGGTAATTTACATGTCCATATTTAATGTTAATGGTCAGCATAAAAGGCTAACATTAACCGAGGCACGTATTTACGTTTTTCGTTAACTTCATCATCTAAAATAATTTGAGTATGACATATTTGGTACTGTAAAAGGCGTTTTTTAAATAACAAGAAATGTTTAAATTCTGATATGTTAGGAGAGGTTATGTAGACTCTCTTCTAGATTAGTTAGAAAACATAAAAAACTATGTTCCAGTTTATGCATTCAATTGAACAGCCATGTAAATATTTAAATTCCCCTACTACTCTACTCGTTTTTCATACCAAGAGCGAGGTTTTGAACTTAAGCAGTTATTAAATGGGCGGAGAAATGACTTAGAGAATTTACCTGGATTCCAAATCCAAAAAGGGAATAATTGGTTTTAAACTGTTTTAATATAACTGAAAAAAATCGAAGTCGGGAATTCCATGCTACATACAAAATCCCTAATTGTTTTCAATACCACGCCCCTAAGTTGGTTCATGTCTGGTATTGTGTCTCTATCTAAGTGCCAATGTCTATTAGCCGCGTAGGCAGGGCAACGATATAGAAAATGCTCCAACGCACAGTGGGAGAAAGCGAAAAAACTAGTAAAAAAATATGCAGTGCGAGAACGGGTAGAGATATCTTTTTGAAATGTTTAATAGTTGGAGCTGAGGTGTTATCGAGATCGTGTGCAAAATCAAGGCCCTAGATGGCAGGCCCCTAAAGTTCGTCACCTCGGCATTCGGGCTGCCAAATCTTCATTTGTGGTCCGATTCTTTCTTTGCTGGATAGTGCTCAAAAATTCCCAAAAAAAAATTCGCTGGAGGTGTACAATACCTCCACTAGTTTCGGGGATATACGAGTTTAAATTTTTATTTGTTGAAATTAAGGCCGATCTCGATAACACCTCATCCCAAACTATTACAAATTTCAATGAGATATATTTTCCCGTTCAAACACTGCATATTTTTTACTTTTTTTTTTTTTGATTTTCTGCCACTGTGCAAAGTCTCACTTGCCGCACATAAGTCTGTATACGTGATATCGTAGTTCTAAGTGTCCCGTTACGTTCCCGAAAACTATACTGAGGCGCATTTATCGTCCATTCCTTTGACTCAGACTGCATCGACCCGAAAGGCTATGGGTTGACCAAGTTTATTGACGGCAGTCCTCAATCCTGCACTGGCAAATCGTCTGCTCTTTCTACCCTCCTATTCTGCTATGGTTCGGAACACACACAAAGCGGATCGTGGCATCTTAAGGTACTTCTTACATTCCAAGAACCCTCGAGATTTTACCGTTCTGGTTGTTAATGCCTTGATGGCCGGTTCACAGTCCATAAAGATGTTGACACTCGACGTCCTCGCGTTAACACTTCACCACCTCACCTAAACTCGAAAAGTCGCTGTTTAAAATTTCAACAAAATCGGTTAATAAAAACGAGTTTTATGGGTTTAAAAACCAAAATCGGTAGATCGGTCTATATGGTAGCTATACCATATTGGGTGCAAATAGCGGGGGACCATGTCCAAATCACTATTCAACGATATTGGGCAATAAATGAAGCTTTTATGGACTTACGACCATAAATCGGCAGTTCGGTCTATATGGCAGCTATAACCATATATAGTTATTGGCCCATTGAAATACTTAACCTGCGTTTGGAAGAAATGCGGATCTGTGCAGAATTTCAACTCAATATCTCAGTTTTCAAAGATAACAGCATGATAAAAATTGACGGACAAACACACGGACATGGCTAAATCTTCTGAAAATTTTACGACGATTAGAAATATATATACTGTGTAGGGTCGGAAATGGATATTTCGATGTTAAGCGGGGCAATCATGTCACATATCAATGAGTGCTGTCCGGTTCAAGTTCAAATTCAGTGATAAGGGACCTCCTTTTTATAGCTGAGGCCGACACCGTTCGGTCGCTGTGCGACACCTTTTTGGGGAGAATTTTTTAAATGACACCTCACAAATGTCGCTAGCATTAGGAGGTAATAACCACAGCTGAACATTTTTTCTGATGTTCCTGTCAGGATTCGAACTCGGGCGTTGAACACCATGGGCTAACCACTGCGCTACAGTGGCCTCCCCCCTATCCTATGGTGGTAGGTATAAAAATCTTTGCATATATGTAAACGGAATAGTTTTTTAGGGTACAGTTTCATTGTAAATGTAAATGTGAAAGCGTCCTAAGTTCAGCCGGGCTGAATCTCGGTTTCGAGAGATCCGTTTATGTGGGAGCTATATCAGATTTTGGGTCAGACCAGGCACGAATATTGATGGTCAAAGAAGAAGCAAATTTTATGAGAATTGCGACCTCTAAATGCACAAAAAGTATAATCTGGAGATCGGTTCATATGGGAACTATATCTACACATCTACCGATTTGACCCATTTACAATCCAAACCGAAGTGTTTGTGCAAAATTTCAAGTGCCAAGTTTTACTCTTTCGAAAACTAACATGATTTCGACAGACATACGGACGAAAGAATCGACTTAGAATATCAAGACGATCAAGCGTATACATATACACTTTTTATACCCACCACCATTGAACGGGGATTAAAATCCAGAAATTTTGATCTTGCTGGATTCCTAGATTCGGCCTCGCCGAACTTAGCACATTTTTACTTGTTTGGGTCTCAGATCAATACTTCGATGAGTTACAAACGAAATGACGAAATTGGTATACCGCCATCATATGGCTTAATTTTCTGAAATTTGCTTATTTTATATATTCTGTCAAGAACTTAAATCGGGAAGTCGGGCTGTATGAGGGTTATATAAAACAATGGATCTATGTATATCAAATTTTGAATAGATGTAGAAGGAACAAGTAAAACTGCTAAGTTCAGCCGGGTCGAATCTTTGAAACCCGACACCATGGATTCTGCGTAAAACTAACACAAAAAAAAATTAGTTGAAAGGCCTAATTTTACACTGCGCAACAAAATTCTGCCAAACTAAGCAAAGATTTAAGCTTCTAGCAACCGAACAAGGATAATCGAGAGATCGATTTATCTGGGAGCTACATCAGGTTAAAGACCGGTTTGGACCGTACTTACAGCACAGTTGCTGAAAGTCGTAGCAGAGCACTATATGCAAAATTTCAGACACATCGGACAAAAATTACGGACTGCAGGCGCTCAAGATGACAAATTGACAGATCGGGTTATATGGAAGCTATGTCAGGTTATAATTCGATTTCAACCGTACTTGGCACATTTATTGGACGTCGTAACAGGACACTACATACAAAAATGTCAGCCCAATCGGATTGCGGTATCTAGGGGCTCAAGATGTCAAACTGATATGGCCCATTTCCAATTCCCAACGACCCACATCAAAAAGATGTATCTGTGCAAAATTTCTAGCGGCTAGCTTTATGCTTTCGACCGCTATCGTGATATCGACAGACGGACGGACGGATGGACATGGCAACATTAAATTAAAAATGCCCAGACGATCAAGAATATATATACTTTATGAGGTCGCAGATCAATATTTCGAGGTGTTACAAACGGAATAACTAGGTTAGTATACCCTCATCCTATGGTGTTGGATATAAAAAAAAACTTTGTATACGCTAGGACAATATGGAAGCACCAACGACATGTATGGGTAGTCTAATAATCGTCTTCAAACCTAACATACCTAACCTCCATCTTTATTTATCTTTATTTGCCAAAGTGCTTCGATAGCCGCAAACTATTACTCGTGAATATTCGCTTCTGTCTCTCCTACTATAGAGAAAGTTTAAATATTCGAGCGTATAGAACTGTGATTGGCAAAAATGCCATTATTTTGTACCATTGCACATTACTTTGTACGTATACAAAAAAAAAAATAATCCCAAGCTGATCTTTTAGCTTGCGGATAACTGCAATTGTGTGCTCGTCACCGGTATAGACATATTTTCACACACACACACAATTTTTCCTTTTTTGTTTTGACTGAGCAAAGATTGGTAGTCGGACGAGTGCGGATGTTAATTTTTAAAGTTTCGGTACAAAAATGCTGGTATGTCCAATGACAAAAATCATTAGAGCAACACACAAATCGCTGCCAGGTACAAGAAAACACAAGATTTTCTAAGTCACATGCATTGTTTGATAACATTTACGTGATAAAGAACTATCCCAAATTAGGTATTTAAATGTGCGAACTCCCAATGATATACAATATTTTTGTTTTATTTATAGCAAAACGAAAACAGCAGAACATAACACAAAACCATGCGTACGTGGAAGGCTTTTAATATAAGCGTGTATAATAACATCGAAATAAATCCAAATAAACCCTGAAAGAGTTTGAATTAACAACTGATGTCTGCTTATAATTGGTAGAATATAATTGGTATAATACGTTTTTCAAAAAAGAAATTTACTTGGCGAAAAACGAATAATTTTTTTGCGTGTAGACAGACAGGCAGATACAAAGAGCGACAAACGCACCTACATGGCTAAATCATCTACCAGGGCTGAAGGCTAAGCATACCAAAAAATATATCCTGTAAATTAAAATTTTAAATTGGAGCTAATGTGCTTGGTGAAATTTTCTCAGATTTCCCTTAAACTTTTACGGCCTTAAGTTTTGTGAATAAGACCGTTAATATCTTATTCTTAAATAGTTAAACAATTAAAATAAAATTATCACTTTTTATTTCGTTCGTTTGCGGTAATTTTTCTTTAAAATTAAAAACTATATAATTGATTATTTCGTTTTAATTATTTCCTTCATTCATTCTATGCCTTTCATCCATTATCCTAAATTTATCTCATTTACGTATTTTCATATAGTGTTTCTTTTTCCTTAATTTATTGTTTGATATGCTCAAAAATAACAGCACAAAACTTCCGTTAACACATCCTTTGCAGTGAATACGAATTCTCTGTATGTATGGCAGCCACATGTTCGGCGTGAAATGCAAACGACGAACAGCACATTCATCCCTCCCTTCCATACGTTAACGTTTTGTTTATGGTGAACATAATAAATATAAATATAAATAACAATGCCACACAACTCTGTTGCATCTGGCTTCAGAAATGTGCAACCAATCCTACAACAAATCCAATGAGCAATTCAACACCAACATCAAACGGAGGGATCTTCCAGAAGCAGCAGCATCAAGTTATTACAAGAGACCGTAAAAGAGTACCGGTATCTACACCTAAATGCTTCCATGCATTTATGCCTTCATAGACAATGTGTTAAATTTAGCATATGGACGGACATTCAATAGACCAAATAGCACGCAAGTGCAGCGACCTTTATCACAGCTCATTGTTTTTCCCAAAGAGTCTTTCCCAAAGTGCTTGACAATGAGAACCGGCGTTGAATACAATGCATTCACAGGCCCTCTATGGGGCCCTTTATTAGTTGAGATATGGATTGTATATTCGATTAGTACGACATTTGGTTTATAAAGTTGTGACAGGGCATAATTGTATTTTAAGTACCAAATTTTAGCTAACTCGGGCGAAAATTGAGGCTTCAACCGAACTCAAACCGGTAAAGTGTTTTTATATAGACCCTATATCTACTTATGTGTAAATATGGATGGGATTTGGTTTGAGTATTGGAGGGCTTAGGTGTACTTCACGTACTAAATTTAAAATGTAAGCCACCCAGGTTAAAAGATGTAGCCACTAATGAAGCCCCTCTGAGTCGAAATTGCAGTGAGTTTTGGAGTACCTTAGTGTACCTCAAACGACATTTCAGCCAAATCAAATCAAAACTGAGGAGTCTAGAGAGTCCAATCCGACGATCGGTTAATATGCACTCATAGAAATTTGTTAGTAAAAACAGCAAAACTCTCTGCTAAAAATGGGACAGCACTAATTTGTTGCTAAAACAGCAAACTTTTTCTGCGGTTTTCATATTCAAAAAAAAGATAAAACAAGTAAAAGCGTGCTAAGTTTGGCCGGGCCGAATTTTGGGAACCCACCACCATGGAATCTGTGAAAAATTTATACAAAATAACCTACACATTTCCCAACTTTTAATACCTTCACTAATGTTGACGTAACATGCTGTTCGCCTTCGCTTGAGGACCTCCACAGCAGTGATCATTTCCCTACAACTACCAACATTATTACCGGTTCCAATTGGTCAAACTATAAAGTTATTCCCCGACTGAACCTAAAGAAGGCTACTGGTCATCATACGAGGCTTCAGTTGCCGAGAATTTATATAATGTCCCTACCCTAGCAAATCCAAATAAAGTGAATGCCACCTTCACGAAAGCCATTAGGCTCGCCGCAAATAAGTCCATTCCAACTCCTTGCCCAAAGAGACGACACTTTGTTCCATGGTGGAATATCGAACTCCATTACTTGAGAAAAGAAAAAATTAAAAATTACAGACAATTTTGGAAAAAAACCAACAATGGAAACTCTAATTTTATATAAAAAATCAAATGCTAAATTCAGATATGTGAGCAAAAAATTAAAAATAATTGTTATTTAGACTTTACTAAAACCATCAGCAGGGATTCAACACTATCAGTGGTCTGGAATAAGGTAAATCGTATATCCAACAGGAACACCTCTCATCTATTCACAGCGCATTGAAACCAATAACTCAATTCTCAACGATCCTGTAGACATAGCCAATTACTTTGGTAGTTGTTGGTCTAGTGACTCGTCGGATAATAATTTTTCATCAGAATTTTGCCATGCTAAGAATCAACTACCTTCTAATTTCAGCATTAAAGCATGCAACAAACAAGCTACAATAATTGACACCGACATATGCATGGCGGAATTGTCGTTAGCTTTAAATAAAGTAAAAGGGAATACCGCTGGGCACGACCGCATACCATACGCTTTAATAAAAAACTTGTCGTTATCCAGCAAATCGAAACTGCTCAAGCTATATAATCTTATTTTTAACAACGGTTTCATACCCATTCTTGGAAATCCGCGATTATTATACCCTTGCCTATGCCGGGGAAAAGCAAGACCGACTTTTCCGGATATAGATAGACCTATTTCACTGTTACCTTGTCTCTCAAAAGTGTTAGAACGGATAATTGCTAGCCGATTATCATGGTTCTTAAGCTCCCGCAAATTAATTGCGTTAAATCAAATTGCTTTCAAAACAAATCAGGGCTGTGAGGATGCCCTAATTTATATCGACTATCTTATTACTAAAGCACTTTCTGCCAAAAATCCACGCATCCATCCTTAGCTTTTGATTTTTAAAAAACATACGACCGCATTGGCATTCACATTATTCTGGAATCTCTACAAGCATGGGGAGTTGGATACAAAATATTGAACTTCACCGAATCTTTTTTAACTAGACGAAGCTGTCGCGTAAGAATTAACAACTTCTACTCCGATAATTATCCACTATATAACGGAATACCGCAGGGTTCTCTTCTTTCCGTGGTCCTTTTTCAAATTGCCTTCAATCAAATAAGTACGACAATCTCCAGGGTTAATAACTTATATCGCTGTCTCTATGCGGATGACTTATATATTTTAAGCCCTACCAAAGACAACAATGTCACCAACCATTTTTTTCGAGCATAGTATCCGATATTTTTAACTGGGCCAAAGTTTCAGCTGCCATATTATCATCCAATAAGTCCTCAATACTGTATATTTGCAGGAAACACAACTGCAGGCCTGGTGATCTGTCAGTCCACAACATTAAAATTAAACTTAAAATTCTAGGCATTATATTCGAAAAAAAAATTATCGATGGAAGGAGCAATTGGTATAACTGAAAAAAATCTTATACCTGCCAAAAGCCATACTCATACAAACACCTTGACTTACCTTGTAAAAATGCTAGTACTGAGCAAAATTGATTATGGTCTATTTTTATTTGGAAACCGTCCAAAATCCTCCCTGCTTCAAATAAACTCCCTATATAATAAACGTATTCGAAATAGCATCTACGCCTTTCGTACGACACCCATCAAAACCTTACTTATAGAGTCCAGGCTACCGTCTTTGGAGGAAAAGTTTTTAGATTCTAGATATAGAATTTTACCAAAGATTTTGTTCTTTAACGATAGCATTACCGATATTGAAGTTTCCAAAGTTCTAATAGCAAAAAGGAAACCAAGATTACCATACATATCATGCACGACTGTGTTAAAAATAATGTGTTGAACTTCTGAGAGAAGCTACCCAAATACCGTTTAAAATATCCTGTTTGGATGTATCTAGAACACAGCTGTAAACTCTCTCTTGCGGATTATATCAAAAACAATACTGCGAATGAAATATTCACCCAGCTGCACAGAAAATACGTCTCTCAACATACTGACTGGCAATTCTTATATACAGACGCTTCCAAGGACGATGGTAACACCTCTTATGCAGTTGTTCATAAATTTGGAAATATGCTAGGGGTAAAATGCTTCAACAAGTACTCATCTATATTTACGGCAGAAACAGCTGGCATCTTGCATGCAATTGATCACGCCATAGTTACTAAAAAGAAGACTATAACTATTTCTGACAGCTTGTCAGATTTAAAAGCAGTCACCAATACCTCAAACTGTCTATGGTCATCAATTAATATGATTCGCGACGAACTAATCTTATATATAAAAATCAATTTGTGTTTGTTTGTAGATTTGTTTGTTTGTTCCTTATAGACTCAGAAACGGCTGAACCGATTTTCTTGAAATTTTCACAGATGGTGCATAATGACCCCGTGGTGAATATTGGGTACTACATTTTTTGATATCTGAAGGGGGGGGCGGACCCTCCCCTTACCCTAATTTTCAAAAACGCCAGATCTCAGAGATGGGTGGTGCGAAATTTTGTGTGTTCTCATATAGTACCCTAAAAATAAAAATTTGGTATCCAAATTTCGGATGGGGTACCTAGGGAGCATCCCCACCCTTAAACCTACCAAACATATATTTAGACCGATCACGACAATATGGGACTCAAATGAAAGGTATTTAGGATAAGAAAACGTATCTGATATCCAATTGTCGGACCAAGTGCTAGGGGAACAACCTCAAGCCCCAAAACACCCCTAAATCCGACACATTTACCGACCGTGGCAATATGTGACTCAAATGAAAGGTATTTGCGAGTAGAATACGAATCTGATATCCAAATGTGGGACCACGTTTCTGGAGGTCCACCCTTTTCCCAAAACACCCCCCAAACAGGGCTTATTTACTGGCCATGGGAATATGGGGCTTAAATAAAAAGTATTTGAATTTAGAATACGAATCTGATATCCAAATATGGGATCAAGTGTTTGGGGGGCCGCCTCTCACCAAAAACTTCTCCCAAAGGGGAAAAATTTACGACCATAGCTATATGGGGCTCAAATGAAAGGTCTTTTGGGAGTTAAGCACGAATTTGATATCAATATTAGGGAAAAGTGTCTATGGGGCCACCCCACCCCCACAACACCACCCAAATAGTAAGTATTTTTTGACTATTGCAATATGAGGCTCAAATAAGGCTTTTAAAGTGGAACACGAATCCGATATATATTTTCAAGGCCAACGCACTGAGTGGCCGCCCATCCCCCAAAACACCACCCAAGCCGGCCATGTTTGCCGACTATGGAAATATGGGGCTCAAATTAAAGTTGTGTGGGAGTAGACCACGTATTTGGTATCAACATTAGGGGCCAACTGTCTAGCGGACGTCCCACCACCTTAACAACCCCCAAATAGGACGTATTTGCTCACCAAGATAATTTGGGTCTTAAAGAGAGTGGAACTAAATATTTATAGTTTTTAGGCTGGCTTTTGCAATAAGTTGTTTAAATGAGATTAGAAAACGAATTTTATATCCAATTTTGAGGGCAATGGCAATATGGGGTTCAAATAAATGATATATAGTTATATGAGAATAGATCACTTTGCTGACATATTTTCCGGGCTTAGTGATTGGGGGACCACCCCAATCCCCAAAACCACCCCTTAATCTGGCATATTTAACGACGATACCAATGTGGAGCTTAAATGAAAGGTATTGGGGGGTAGAGCAAGAATTGATACCCATTTTCGGGACCAGTTGTCTGGGGGTCTACCTCTTTCCCACAAACAGCAATTTTTTGCTGACCATCGCAATATGGGCCTCAAATAAAGGTATTTGGGAGTAGAATACGAATTTGATATCCAAATGTAGGACCATGTGTATAGGGCATCACCCCTTTCCCAAAACACTCCCAAAGGGAAAAAAATGTTTCGACCATGCCAATATGTGGCTCAAATGAAAGGTATTTGAGATTAGAAAACGAATTTGATAACCTATTTTGGGGCCATGTGTTTGGGGGACGTCTCATCCTGTAAACTCCTCTTAAGCTTATGGGGTTTAAATAAATGGTATTTGAGAGAGAGCACGATGCTGATATTTTTTCAGGGCCAAGTATCTGGGGGACCACCTCTCCCCCGAAAACACCACTAAATCAGACATCATGAGAATATCGGGCTGAAATGAAGTATTTTTAGAATGGAGTACACCTTACATCCAAACCTCAATTCGTAGACCAATAAAGATCATATAGGATTCAGATAAAGGCACTTATATTGTTAAACTGTTAGTCAAGTTAGCATGGTATTTCACCAAAAGATCTTTAATTGTCGAAAATAAATATTCCAAGGAAACTATTGTTCCATATAAAGTAAAAGAAGGCGCAGCGGAGCGGGCCCGGGTCAGCTAGTTGAATATAAAAACAAGAAAAAGCGTGGTAAGTTCGGCCGAGCCGAATCTTATATACCCTCCACCATGGATCGCATTTGTCGAGTTCTTTTCCCGGCATCTCTTCTTAGACAAAAAATGATATAAGAAAAGATTTGCTCTGCTATTAGAGCGATATCAAGATATGGTCCGGTTTGGACCACAATTAAATTATATGTTGGAGACCTGTGTAAAATTTCAGCCAATTCGAATAAGAATAAGGGGCGCAATTCTCAAGAAGTAAAATAGAGAGATCGATTTATATGGGAGCTGTATCGGGCTATAGACCGATTCAGACCATAATAAACACGTATGTTGATGGTCGTGAGAGGACCGGTCGTACAAAATTTCAAATCGGATAATAATTGCGACCTCTAGAGGCTCAAGAAGTCAATATCGCTTTACATGGCAGCTATATCTGGTTATGAACCGATTTGAACCTTAGTTGACACAGTTGTTGAAAGTAAGAATAAAATACGTCATGCAAAATTTTAGCCAAATCGGATAGGAATTGCGCCCTCTAGAAACTCAAGAAGTCAAGTCCCCAGATCTGTTTATATATGACAGCTATATAAGGTTATGGACCGATTTGAACCATACTTGGCACAGTTGTTAGATATCATAACAAAACACGTCGTGCGAAATTGCATTCCAATCGGATAAGAATTGCGCACTCTAGAAGCTCAAGAAGTCAAGACCCAAGATCGGTTTATATGGCAGCTATATCAAAACATGGAGCGATATGGCCCATTTACAATACATACCGATCTACACTAATAACAAGTATTTGTGCAAAATTTCAAGAGGCTAGCTTTACTTTTTCGGAAGTTAGCGTGCTTTCGACAGACAGACAGACGGACGGACGGACATGGATAGATCGACATAAAATGTCGCGACGATCAAGAATATGTATGCTGTATAGGGTCTCAGACGAATATTTCGAGTAGTTACAAACAGAATGGTGGAGGGTATAATAAAATCATTCTTTCCTGGATACACGGGCATGTTGGTCTGACCCCGGGAATCTACATGCAGACTCCGCGGCTAAATATGGGTGCTCTACACCGCTGATAACAGATCCATTAACTGAAAGAATGGATTTTAACAGGAAACTTCTATTGAACTATGGAACTTCAAAAACAACACCCCATACAGTGTAATAAATTCTAGCAACGAAACGCCAGTTTACCCCACAAATATTGATAAGAGAAAAATTCGGATTTTTAGCCGTCTTAGGATGGGCCATACCAATGCAACACATCGACACCTGCTAGATAAAAATTTAAATCACTCTTGTCCGAAATGTGGTAACCCTCCATCTGTAAAACACTTCATAAAAACATGCGTTTCTCTTACTCAATATCAACGTACAATTCTTAGGAACCCGTTTATTGAAAATATCAACATAGTATTCAATTTTATAATACATTCTAATTTAACTATCTGAGTAAAAATTATATGTTATAAACAAATTCTTGTAACTGTTTAAGCTGATGACCACAGCAGCCAATGCTTCTCCCTTTCTGTGTTTGAGCATATATTTATTATATGTTGGAACTAATAATTAAATAAATAAATTTAGTTGAAGGGCATTATTTTATTCTACATACCGAACTTCTGTCAAACCAGCAAACATTAAAGTTTCTAGAAACCGAACAAGGATGATCGAGAGACCGGTTCACATGGGAGCTATACCAGGTAATAGACTGACTTTGGCCGTACTTAGCACAGTTGTTTGAAGTCATAACAAATCACTACATGCAAAATTTCAGCAAATCTGACAAAATTTGGGGGTTGTAAGGACTCAAGAAGTCAAATCGGAAGATCGGTTTATGAAAGATATTCGGGAGTAGAGTATGAACATGATATTAAAAAGTCAAATCGGAAGATCGGTTTATGAAAGATATTCGGGAAGCTGTACCAAGCCCAAAACCGGCCCAAAAGTACTGACCAACATCGAAAGTGGCCCGTCGGGACAACATGGGACTCAAATGAAAGGCGCTGCCCCAAGCTCAAAACCGCACCAAAAGAACCGCCCAAAAACGAAAGTGGTCCGATCGAGACGACATGGGTACGAGTATGATTATCGAATATTAAAAATTGAGTGTAATTACCAGGGGCCGCCCTAAAAACAAAACCGTTCAAGTGGCCATATTAGACGATCATAATAATATGGGACTCAAATAAAAAGTGTTCGGGAGTAGACTACAAATATAGTATTACAGCTATATAACAGCTAGTAAATAAATAAAAACAAGTTAAAACGTGCTAGGTTCGGCCGGGCCGGTTCTTGGGTACCCTTGGGTAATACCCCATTCAGATTGTTTTCAATTATTTTGTAACAATCAAATCGAGATGTGATTGCAGCTTCTATGGTCTCAAGAATTCATAGCGGGGTAGCGACATTTAAGGGGGCCTCTGTCATTAGACAGACCGATTCGTATCATACTTGGCACGGATGCTGGAAGTTAAAACAGAAGTTTTTGTGCCAAATTTCAAATCGGATGAAAATTGAGGCATCTAAGGGCTCAAGTAGACATATCCGAGACCAATATCAGTTTATAAACCGATTGGGGTCATATTCAGCACCAATGTTGGAAGTCAGAATAGAAGTCCTTGAGACAACTTTCAGACAAATCGGACCAAATTGGGGATCTGTTTGTACGGGGGCGAAATCAGTTTACAGACCGTTTCGGATCTTACTCGGCACGAATGTTGGAAGTCAAAACAGAGGCCCACGTACCAAATTTCA
This sequence comes from Stomoxys calcitrans, assembly GCF_963082655.1. Lineage (NCBI taxonomy): Eukaryota > Metazoa > Arthropoda > Insecta > Diptera > Muscidae > Stomoxys > Stomoxys calcitrans. Next base: position 168,488,071 of record NC_081552.1, on the reverse strand, counting down.
GCAAAACAGAAAAAAATTGAGATTTCCAGGGGTTCAAGATGTCAAATCCGGGAATCGGTTTATATGGGAGCTATATCAGTTTTTAAACCAATTCGGATCATACTTGGCACGTATGTTGGAAGTCATTACACAGCCCGTGGCATAAAAGGAGCTGTAAAAATATATTTGCCGTTCTGTTGGGAGGCCTTAAATCTTAATTGAGATAAAAAACTTCCTTGCCATAAATGGCCAACGGCGTTGTCAAAGTAGGCAAGATCAAAACTGCGATCAAAAATCAAAGAGTGCCGTCCTATTCAAGTATTAACTCAACAGTATGGGGTCTCCTTTTTATGCCGAGTCCGAACGGCGTGCCACTTAGTGACACCACTTGCTAAATCAACTTTAACATTGAAGGATACCTTACAAATGTATTCAGCTTAAGTAAGGAGATAACCACCGCTGAACAATTTTTCTGATGTTCAACGCCGAGATTTGAACCCAGGTATTCAGGCTATGGTGGCTTCCCCTATACACGGAGTGAAATATCGTTGTATATTATTTATTCTTATTTTTTTTTTTTTTGAAGACGTTTTTAGGGCCTTAGACAGAATAGCCCTGCATATTGCGTAAACTGAGAGTGAGTGTGTTGTCTTTGTCTCCTCCAGTTCGGATGGATGGATTCATTAGCATGAACTTGATTTCGATGGTGATGGCTGGCGTTTTCATTTCATCTGCGCTGTTTCATTTAATGCCTGGCGGCAGCAAACGACGAATACTGGCAATAATACTCCGTAGCGGAGAAGTAGATCTATTTCCAGATCGTTTTATGCTTGTTCTTGCGAAGGTATTGTTTATGTTTTTATAAATAACGGAAGGATGGACGGAGTTTGTTTTCAATATTTTCTCTTTGCCACTTGGATGATGGATGTACAGCGTGTCGCTGTTTGCCCTTGTAGAGCTTCTTTTTTGTTTGGTTGCAACATCCATGTTGCACACACTCAGATGAGGACACTTGCCCCTGATGGGGGGCCATAAATATTGTAAAAGAAAAACAAAGAAGAAAAAACAAAAGGTCTAGAAAATAGTGTTGATTTTCTCAAATAGTTTCTATGTCTCATCTTGGGCTAATGTGATATACGAGGGTGGCAGTAAAATTTTAGTATTCTGCCTAAGAGATTTGGAATACTAATTAATGTACTACATACCCACTTTGTGAAAGCTAGAGTATTATAAGGATTAGTTGCTTTTTATTTTAGAAAGTTTCAGAGATCAAAGCAAAGGATCATATATCATATAAATAATTCTAAAGGGAGCTGCAAAGGTCAAAGGTAAAACATAAATCTTGGCAAAGCATAGCTATGAAGTCTTTATGCTTTTTGAAAAATTCGAGACTCAATAGGAGAAATGACCTTTCCAAGTTCATTTAGATAATGAAATGCCTGCCTAGGCGGCTAGGATAGCATGCTTGAAGAGGATTTTATGTTGTTATTATCTAGGAACTATGGACGTGTGGAGGAGTAGTTTGTAGGGTAATAATTCCCAAATTTGAACTACTGTAGGTTTCCGGGAATGAGAGACACAGAGCCACAGAGTAGTAGCCAGCCTTGAAATTAAAAAGTTTCATTACTGGCTGCCTTCCTTATATATGGCACACGATTCAGAAATGCCGCCTTCAAGCCTTGAGTTGCTGGTTGAAGCCGCTTTTGCAGCTTTTGCAAAAGAACCTCGTTGAGAGAAGTGATGCTAATGAAAAACAATCACCATTTATGGGTAAGTTCGGTTATCAATGAAAGGAGTAAACTGCTTATCGAAGTAAGAGCTATTGAAAACAATTAAGGATTCTGTAAGAAGCACGGAATTCCTAACTTAAAATTTTCTTTTTAGAGATTACTTTATAGTTTTTAGAGCGCACAACAAGCCGATTACTGGCTTAGGTGTATGTCCATAGTGGCATGGGGCGGATTAATATCTGCACCCTCTTTTCAACTTAACCTAACCTAACCTAACCTATCGAAGCAATAAAGGAAATAATCCGACCTTTATTGCAAGGAACGCATAAAAGGTAGATTGTATCATGGAATATCAGCGGAAGAATATGTGGTTGGGAAATGTTCGACAATCACAGCTTCTCTGATCGTCGATACTAAAGACCTATGAAGCTATAAGGTCTTGTGTCGCTTCAAAAGTCCACCTACTGTTCAAAACCCAGGTGGATTTAAAGGACGGCTCGTTTGTGCATTACAGCCGCACTGAGGACGACACCATCTGAAGCACTGAATTGAATGCTGCTCCTTATCATTGGTGCATCTATACTGGATAAATTGCTGCGAGCACTGCTGTCAGGCTGTGGTCATGCAGCGCCTGCGGACACTATAGTGCTATCTTTGATACGATGCCCGATGTTGTGAATTACATAGTGCGAATTACACATTTCCGGGGCCGCTTTTTGATAAAAAATTACTGTACCATTATTCCTGATAGAACCGTTTGGTAATAAAAGTTACATAGACTTCTATACGGATGGTTCTAAACTAGACGACCAGGTACAGGGGGACTTTGGGGCGTACTCTGAAGAACAAGGACTGGTCATATCGAGAAGGTTACCCGACCAATGCAGTGTAGTGAAGATACTTGCAATTAAGAAAGTGGCGGAATGGCTAAGCTATAATGTAATAACACCGATTGGACTGGACTGGTCATATCGAGAAGGTTACCCGACCAATGTAGTGTAGCGAAGATACTTGCAATTAAGGAAGTGGTGGAATGGCTAAACTATAATGTAATTACACCAATTGGCATAAATATCTTTTCGGACAGCCACTAAATCTCTGGGTAACGTATTTCTGGATTCAAAAAATTTAGTTTAAAATTCACCTGTTCAGGGTTGCAGGCCACAGAGATATCCCAGGGAATTGTAGAGCAGACGAGATTGCGAGACTAGGAACTACCTTACACATTCAAGCGGAACTGAAATCTTTTGGTATGCCTCTAGCGACATATAAGTTAAGTCGTCAGGATCAGGCCCGTAGAGCAACGAATGATAGATGGTCACAAAGGATGGGATGTAAGCATTCCAAAATTATGTGGGCTACTCTTGACTTGAAAAGCTCTACCGCTTTGCTGTCGCTGGCTAGAACAGGCGTGTCAGTCATAGTGTCCGTCATGAAAGGTCACTGTAAGATCGGAAAACAGGCTGACAGACTGAAGGTCTGCAAAAGCTGTGAGGATGTCGAGGAAGAGAAGAATATTTGCTGTACGCTGTTCCTTTTGGCAAGAAGAAGAAGTTCCACTTTAGGTTCTAATTTTTTAGGGATATAGGATGAAAGAGAAGTGAACAGAATGGAATTCCCATCAATGGCATGGCACGTTAAACAATACCCTCCACATGTAACAGGTTCTTGAATGAGTTTTTCAAATATATAGGAGCTCTTTCAAGTTATGGACCGTATATGTCATGTCTTTCAGAAAAATTACCAAGTTATAAATTTCAGCCAAATCGGATTGTTTGGAACATACTTGGGGCGGCTGTTGCAAGTCTTAGCAAAACTCTACGTGCAAAATTTCTGCCAAATCGGGTGATAATTGCGCCTTCTAGAGTCTCAAGAAGATCGATTTGTATGGCATCTATATTAGGTTATATACCGATTTGAACCATACTTGGGACATTTGCAGGAAGCCAAAACAAAACACCTCACTTAAAATTTCAGCCAAATCGTATAAGGATTGCACTCTCTGGATGCTCAAGAAGTCAAGATCCGAGATCGTCTTATATGGCAGCTACATCAGGTTATGGACCAATTTAGATCCTACTCGGCACTGTTGTTGGAAGTCATAATAAAACACCTCACATAGAATTTCAGCCCATTCGAATAAGAATTGCGCCTCCTAGAGGCTCAAGAAGTCAAAATCCGCAATTGGTTTATATGGCAAAATTTGCAAATTTTGCCCATGAACATTCCATTAAAGAACAGGGGCAAACTTCTCACGTATCAATGAGTGAAGTCCGATTCAATTTTAAGCTCAATGATAACGGACCTCCTTTTTATAGCCAAGTCCGTACGGCGTGCCGCAGTACAACACCTCTTTGGAGAGAAGTTTTTACATAGTATTGGCATAACATAGTACCTCATAAATGGTGCCAGCATTAGGAGGGGAAAACCACCGTTGAAAAATTTGTTGATGATCTCGCCAGGATCCTAGTTTATATGGCAGCTATATCAAAACATGGACCCATATGGTCCATTTACAATCCCAACTGATCTGCAACAATATTTGTACAAAATTTCAAGCGCCTATCTTTACTCCTTTGATAGTTAGCGTGCTTTTGACAGACAGACAGACGGACGGACATGGTTAAATCGACTTGGCAGTCAAGTTTTTGTTGGGTCTCAATTCAATATTTCCATATTTTATTAGCGGAATGACGAAATTTGTATACCCCCATCCTATGGTGGAGCGTAACAAAACAACGTTTACTTAAGATGCAGATGCTCCGGCTGTGGAATGTTTTTTAATATGAACCGGATGAAAGTTCAAGCACAAGAGGACACAGAAACTTTGTAAAAGATCTAGGGAGGAAAAATTTTACGCAAAATAAATTTATTTGAAGGGCATAATATTACTCTTTTTTTTCGAAATTTCTGCCAAACCAGGAAATATTAAAGCTCCTAGGAGCCGAAAAAGCATAATCGAAAGATCAGTTTATATGGAAGTTATATCAGGTTATAGACCAATTTGGACCGCACTTGGCAAAAATTTTGGAAAAAGCCTAAGTGCAAAATTATAACCTAATCGGACGAAAATTCCAGCTTCTAGGGGCTGAAGACTGAGCTGCAAACCATCGATTAATGGCGTCAATATCGCTCATTTTTTCGTTAAATATACCATTTTTTTATAAAATATTTTGTTTAAACCATAATTCATTACCTAAACGTAAGTTTCAAAACTAAGACAAAACAAGTAAAAGCGTGCTAAGTTCGGCCGGGCCGAATCTTATATACCCTCCACCATGGATCGCATTTGTTGAGTTGTTTTCCAGGCATCTCTTCTTAGGCTATTGACACAGTTGTTGAAAGTAAAAATGAAAAACGTCATGCAAAATTTCAGCCAAATCGGATAGGAATTGCGGCCTCTAGAAGCTGAAGAAGTCAAATCCCCAGATCTGTTTATATGACAGCTATATCAGGTTATGGACCGATTTAAACCATACTTGGCACAGTTATTGGATATCATAACAAAACACGTCGTGCGAAATTCCATTCCAATCGGATAAGAATTGCGCTCTCTAGAGGCTCAAGAAGTCAAGACCCCAGATCGGTTTATATGGCAGCTATATCAGGTTATGAACCGATTTGAACCATACTTGGCACAGTTATTGGATATAATAACAAAACACGTCGTGCAAAATTTCATTCCAATCGGATAAGAATTGCGCACTCTAGAGGGTCAAGAAGTCAAGACCCAAGATCGGTTTATATGGCAGCTATATCAGGTTATGGACCGATTTGAACCATACTTGGCACATTTGTTGGATATCATAACAAAACACGTCGTGCAAAATTTCATTCTGATCGGATAAGAATTGCGCACGCTAGAGGCTCAAGAAGTCAAGACCCATGATCGGTTTATATGACAGCTATATCAGGTTAGGAACCGATTTGAACCATACTTGGCACAGTTGTTGGATATCATAACAAAACACGTCGTGCAAAATTTCATCCCAATCGGATAAGAATTGCGCACTCTAGAGGCTCAAGAAGTCAAGACCCAAGATCGGTTTATATGGCAGCTATATCAAAACATGGACCGATATGGCCCATTTACAATACCAACCGACCTACACTAATAAGAAGTATTTGTGCAAAATTTCAAGCGGCTAGCTTTACTCCTTCGGAAGTTAGCGTGCTTTCGACAGACAGACGGACGGACGGACATGGCTAGATCGACATAAAATGTCGCGACGATCAAGAATATATATACTTTATGGGGTCTCAGACGAATATTTCGAGTAGTTACAAACAGAATGACGAAATTAGTATACCCCCCATCTTATGGTGGAGGGTATAACAATAAAAAGGTATGAATTTGTCTTACTTTTTCTCATCTTGTGGCATCTGTCGCAACCGCGCTTTTATTTTGACCTTAATAGAAGACGAGTCAACCAATCTCTCAAATATAGCTCGAGTATAGGTGATTGCCTGTTATAGTTATCCAGGTATCTAATAGATATTCTCAAGCTAGGCGCGGTCTAATTTACGCGTTTTTATGTTTTTTCTTCGAAAATATACATATTTATACACTACAACCACTACTGTTGTACAGGGTATTATAACTTAGTGCATTTGTTTGTAATACCCAGAAGGAAAAGAGATACCCCCTTGGTAAGCATACCGATTGATACCGAATTACTTTCTGATTCGATTTAGCTATGTCCGTTTGTCTGTCCGTCTGTCCATGTTAATTTGTGCACGAACTACAGGTCGCAGTTTTCATCCGATCGTCTTCAAATTTGGTACAGGCATGTTTTTCGCCCGATTTTAACTTTTTTTAACTAGAGTCCCAGCAAGCGCATTTATTGACCAATCTTGCCAAAATTTTGCAAAACACTTTCCTATACGACTACCACAATATCTGAGAATATTGCTCGAAATGGGTTCAGATTTAGATATAGCTCCCATATATATGTTCGTCCGATTTTAAGAAATATTCCAATAAAGTGCTCATTTTTTAACCGATTCTCTCGTAATTTGGCAGGAAGTTTTTTCTTATATCCTTCGGCATTACTGGTTAATTTCATAGAAATCGGTCCAGATTTAGATATAGCTGCCATATATGTATATTGCCCGATTTTCACTCCAAGAGCCACTGCAAGCGCATTTATTGACCAATCTTGCCAACACTTTGCTCGACGACTTCCACAATATCTGAGAAGTTTGCTTGAAATCTGTTCAGCATTAGATATAGCTCCCATATATATGCTCGTCAGATTTTGGGTAATTTGCATTAATGTTGTCATTTGTCTACCGTAATTATAACAATTTGAACATATTTGTTCGAAATTGAATACGGATTGTTTAATAACCCATCTGAAAACATCCGACGAGGTCCATTAAAATTGGACGTAGGTTAGGTTGAAAAAAGGGTGCAGATATTAATCCGCCCCATGCCACTATGGACATACACCTAAGCCAGTAATCGGCTTGTTGTGCGCTCTAAATACAAAAAAAGTAACCTCGAAAAAGAAAATCTAACAAAGGAATTCCATGCTACTTACAAAATCCTTAATTGTTTTCCATACCACACCCCTAAGTTGGTGTTTGTCTGGTATAGGGTCCCCACCTAAGTGCTGGTATCTGTTAGACGCAAAAGCCGGCCAGTGACAAAGGAAATGCTCTAACGTCTTATCATCTTCCCCGCATGCCCTACACATGCTATCACTTGCCGCACCGATTTTACATAAGTGAGCTCGTGGTCCCATGTGTCGCGTTATGATACCAATAGCTATACCGACCTCCTTCTTACTTCCTTTCAGTAATAGCCTGGTCTTCTCACGATCTGGATCCCCCTATAGGATTTTCGCCGCCCTAACGACCGTTTCGCTGTTCCACAATGTTGCATGCGCATTCGTTGCCCACTCTCTTAACCCGGACTGCGTCGATCCGAAAGGCTTCTGGTTAACTAAGTTTATTGACGTCCTCTTGCCTTCACCGCCGAAACATCTGCCCTTTCATTTCCCCTTACTCCGTTATGGCCCGGCAGCAAAACGATGCGGATGTTAATCCCCTTCTTACACTGCAAGACTGTTCGTGACCTTACAGTCCTGGTTGCCCTTATGGCAATTTTACTGTCGGTAAAGATGTTCACACTCGACGTCCTCGCGTTAGCACCACACCACCTCACACATTCCGTGATCGCCCGGATCTCCGCCTGCAGGATCATATTATGGTCAGGCAGTCCAAAACAGATCTCAGTCCCTGGGTTCTCAATGTAGACTCCAGGCCCATTCTGTTCTTTAGCTTTGATCCATCCGTGTAACATGATCTTCCAGATGGCAATACTAGGGTTCCGTCAATCCAAGACTGTGCCAAGACAGCCGTGCCTCGCACTCGACTTCAAGGTTTATCTCAGGTATCCGATCGCAAATCTCTTCCCTACCTTCCAAGTTTCCTATCGTAGCCTCGATTATACCGTGATGGTATGAGCTGCTCCCATCCTCAATCCATTCTCCCATCGCCTTAAGTCTCATAGCCGTAGTGGCTGCCTCACACTCAATTTGTATGTCAATGGGTCGGATATCTAGAATAGTCTCCAGTGCCCTATTGGGCGTGGTCCTCATCGCTCCGCCTATGCCAAGACAACATGTCCTCTGAACCTGTTGTATGGTCCTTATGTTGAACTTTTTCTCCATAGCAGTCCACCAAACTACTGAGACGTAAGTAAGTATTGGTCGAATCACGCTCCTGTAGAGCAAGTAGACTACTTGGATTTAGGCCCCATTTCGAGCCTACGGCCCGTCTGCATAGTGCCTAACATCTGTGAGCCTTCTCAGTACGCTCCTGAATGTGACATTTCCAATTCATTTTCCTGTGCAAGATCACATCTAAGTATTTGACCTACTCGGGTATCGAAATCGTCTTATTGAGGAAACGTGGTGCGTTAAAGTGGACATAGCTCCCACATTACTATTAAGGTAGGTGTAGGGTATTATACAGTCGGCACCGTCCGACTTTTGCCCTTCCTTACTGGCTTTATAATATATTTAACAAATTTGTTGATTCCATTGATAGTGTCGATAGTTAAGAGGAAAAATATCGAATGTAGCGAATATCGATGGCACTATCGATAATATCTATATTTTGTTTTTTTTTTTTGTCTAAGTATCGATTGCTATTTTTTCTATCAGTACTATCGGCTAAGTAAAATTTTTTGCAAAAATTAACAAAAATATGCCATCCGACCCTGAATGTGTATACTATAAAATACATTTCTGCTATAGAGGGCGCAATTTTCAATTTTTAACAATGATTTTTCTCTTGACTTCCAACTGACTTAATTGCAAATGCAAATTTTGCCCATGCACATTCCACTAAGGAACAGGGGCAAACTTCTCGCATATCAATGAGTGCAGTCCGATTCTAGTTTTAAGCTCAATGATAAGGGGCCTTCTTTTTTATAGTCGAGTCCGAACGGCGTGCCGCAGTGCGAGACCTCTTTGGTGAGAAGTTTTACATGGTATAGTACCTCACAAATGTTGCCAACGTTAGGAGGGGAAAACCAACATTGAAATTTTTTCTGATGGTCTCGCCAGGATTCCAACCCAGGCGTTCAGTGTCATAGGCTGACATGCTACGGTGGCCTCCAACTGACTTTATTAAATTTGGTTTTATTCGGTCTGTGCATTGATATTGCTTCTATATAAATCGATCACATGATTTTTACTTCTCGTTTTCGTTTGAAATGTAGGTGATGGAAAATTAACGATAGTTTCAAAAGTATCGAATGTTGGAATTATCGATAGTTTGCCAGCTCTAAGCTCTACTCAAGACATGAAATCGGGAGATCGGTTTCTTGGGGAGCTATATCAGGTTATAGACCGATTTGAACGGTACATGGCATGGTTATTGGAAGTCGTAGCAGAATCACTAGATTAGTAAACCCCCATCTTAGGGTGGTGGGTATAAAAATGCAAAAAGAGAACTTTTTCCAAACCAAATTACTTAGGTTAATGTGTAGAGGAACACATTTTCCAAACGTTGACTTTTTCAATAAACACAAAGTCAATTGTCTGACCAATTGAAAATATCATATCTATACTTCAAGGTATGTATTTCACAAAACAAAAATAGACCCAAAATGATTACGCATAGATAGGAGCATGTATTGGGTTGCCCAAAAAGTAATTGCGGATTTGTTAAAAGAAAGTAAATGCATTTTTAATAAAACTTAGAATGAACTTTAATCAAATATACTTTTTTTACACTTTTTTTCTAAAGCAAGCTAAAAGTAACAGCTGATAACTGACAGAAGGAAGAATGCAATTACAGAGTTACAAGCTGTGAAAGAATTTGTCAACGCCGACTATATGAAAAATCCGCAATTACTTTTTGGGCAACCCAATAGATAATAAAATTCTATTTCCTCCATCTCTCTCTCTCTCTCCAAAAAAAAAAAACTATTTTGAAGCACAGAACTTGGTGAAGAAACAATGTGGAACCTTTATGGACTGTTAAATGTATCCGAACATAACATTGATCTTTTATAGCTGTATAGTATGTTTATATGTATATATCGTGTGTAGCTGTGGGTGTGAGGGTGTACAAATTCCAATGTTGGCACAACGCTGTTGTTTCTCCAACAACTGTCATAGAAATGCAAGTCAGAAGTAAAACAGAAAACTATTAATTCCTTATCTTGACGGCAATATAATTAATAATGATAAGAAATAATGAAAACAATTTTGCCAATGCATCTTTTTGCACCAAAGCCTTAAAGTATGCCAAACTTAGTTGGACAGAATTGTTGAGGAATTTTTGAAAATCCTAAACAAGGTGTCACAATTAGGAACAGAATTTACATGTGTTGTATACATTAGGTACTTACTGGAGAACTTCATTTTTGTTGGGTGCAACTAACCTGAAAATAAAATAAAACAGCAATTTAGTAAATGTTATCTGTGCGTCTTATGAATATTATGAAAATCTGTTGTTTTAACGCTACAATAAAGAAATTAAAGTGAACCTTGTTTTAAACGAATAAACTTCATTTATAGCCGTTTGGACTAGGCTATAAAAAGCAGGTCCTTTAACATTGAACTTAAATTTGAATCGTACAGCACTCATTGATATGTGAGAAGTTTGCCCCCTGTTCCTTAATGGAATGTTCGAGATATTCACACTTGTCGGGACTGCATTAAAACCAGGGCTGCGGAGTCATGTCAGTATGGCTCGACTCCGGGAAGATTGCACGACTCCCACTCCGAGCACTTAAATTTGTATTTTTTAACATCAAATTTTTTAAAAAATTTAAAAAATAAAAATCCTTGTATTTTCTAAGCCACTACACTTAAAAAAAATAATTTTCTTAATATTTATGATTATAGACGGCAAAAATTTTCCAAAAGAGAGAAAATTTTTTGTTTGCTTTTTTGAGCTATTAACCAGTAAGGAAAGGCAAAAGTCGGGCGGCGCCGACTGTATAATACCCTACACCTACCCTATAAGTACAATGTGGGAGCTATATCCAATTTTGAACAAATTTTGATGGATATCGGCAGATGTTTTCAGATGAGTTACTAAACAATCCGTATCAAATTTCGAGCAAATATGGTCCCCTAACCGCCAACAAGATGTAAGTGCCAAAATCAAAACTTTACAGGAGAAGGTTTTTATTTAATAAATCATAGAATATCTGAAATATGATTTTTGCATATGTATCACTTCTTTGGCTGATGCATATAGTGGTAAAAAAATTTTGTGCATTTGAATCATCTTTTTCGCTGTCATATAAATGACCTCGTTTTAAGTAATTTAGAGGTAAGTGCAACTAATACCATTGTTTGAAAGTGAGCTGGAAGTCTCATTTTAAATCAAATTTTAATGCAATTTGAAACAGAGGGTCATACTGGAAAACTACATATTTATGGCAACTTTCGTCCATATTCGACCATATTTGGATATAGCTGTCGTATAGACTAATCTTCCGATTTAAGGTTGGAATCTCCTAAAAGCCGCATTTATTATCCGATTCTTCTGAATTTTGGATAAGTGAATTGTATAAAGCATCGTGACATCCGGACCGAATATGGTCCAGATTAGATCATATTTGGATAAAGCTGCCACATAACCAATCTCCCAATATATGGTCTTAGGCTCATAATGGGCGCATTTGTTGTCCGATTTCGGTAAAATTGAGAACAGAGATTTGTGTTTTCTAAATATGGTCCAGATCGAACTTTTTTTATATAACTACCGTATAGACCGATCTGCGATTAAAGGTAGTAAGAATGGGCCCAAATTGTACTTAATACCCGATATCCCTGTGAGTTGTTTTTGACACCTCAAACCCCTTGTCCGATATAGTCTAGAATGTTATGAGATATAGATGTATAAATGTATAAAGATTTCTCGAATAAAATGTTTGCGTTATAAATATTGCTTTTCTAATCGAATTTAAGCCTGGCCTATCTTGACGTGTTTTTACTTACTTATAATGGGAGATTTGGAGCGGACTGAAGTGGCTAAAACTGGGTCGCTCCAATCCCTTTGTCCCAAATATATCAAATCCGTGATATTCTCCCAAAGTCGTTTAATTTAAATCCTATGTTTTCCAAACGACTCATATTTCCGTCTTGGGGTGTTTCTTTTGGTGTCCCAAAATTTGAAAATGACCTTCGTACTTTACTTTCAAACGCCTTTTATTTGCGTGCCATATAGTCCAATATGGGTTTATTGGTGACCACTGTATTTTCGAAGACTTTAAATTTGAGTCCAATATTGTCCCCAATATTGTTTGCTTGAGGGTGGGGCGCCCCTCCGATACGAAGCCCTACTTTTAAACAACCGATTCGTACTCTACCTTCAAATAGAAAACGTTTCTTTATGATAACTTATACATTTTTTGCAAATATTGCTTAATTTGTTTGAGGTACTTGTGTCTGGCGAAAATAATGTAAGTGCCCTTTGCTGTCACAGAATTTGTCTACCAAAATTAAAATGACACATAAACATTGTTTTTGCTGTAAAATCATAACGGCTTGGATTATCGACACAAAATTTTAACAGAAGGTGGAAACAGGCGTCAGTTATCGATTCCTATTAAAAACTGAAAATCCCAAAATTTGGCACTTACATCTTTTTGGCGGTAAGGGAACGATATGTCCAAACTGTTGTAACTACGGTTGACAAATGACAACATTAGCGTTGTACAAAAGTTTTGGCAAGATTGGTCAATAAATGCGCTTACTGTGGCTTCAGGAATAAAAATCGAAAGATACACACATATGGCAGCTATATCTGAATCTGGAACGATTTCTATGAAATTAACAAATAATATTAAGAGTCATAAGAAAATATCCGTTCAGATTTGGATATAACTCCCATATGAACCGATCTCCCGATTTGACTTCTTGAGCCCCTGGAAGCCACAATTTTCATCCGATGTTGCCGAAATTTTGAACATAGTGTTCTGTTATGACTTTCAATGTGCCAATGCGATCTAAATCGTTCTATAACCTGATATAGCTCCCATATAAACTGATCTCCCGATTTGACTTCTTGAGCCGTTACAAGCCGCAATTTGTATCCGATTTGGAGGAAATTTGTATGATTAGAGACCTAAGATAAATAGCCAACACTCCACCGTCCACATTGCCTGTCGATCTAATTCCGTAAATCTCCTCAAAGCACAATCTTTGTCATTCACTTCAAAAACCTTTTCAAAAAAGAGCAACGACCAGTAGCCTGGTGTCATTGTTAACAACAAAGCCATCACATTAAGTATGAGCTTGTAGTAAGTGGTTTACTAAAACTAAAGACAAAAATACAACTATGTATTTAATAAATTACCAACATAATGATTGACCACCAACTGCCAATGATTTTGGCTATGAGAGCCACAGATGATGTTGAATATCAAAAACCTGTTGCTGCTTATTATTATCATACAATTGCGATAACTGTCATCGTGTCGTTTTTAAAAATTTCCAATTTGAAATTTACAGCGGTCAAAAAAAGTATTCATCATTAGCAAAATTGATAATAAATTCACTTATTTTGGGTAATTGAAGAAAATTTAAAGTAAACAAATAATGCAGTTTTATGCAATAGTTTATTTTTCGTAATATGTTTTAAAATAAATTCAAAAAATAAATTTAATTAGCGCAAAAAATGCAATTTTATATAATAACACCAAAAACAGAACAAAAAAAGTATTCATCATTGATGTGCTATCATCAAAGTCAAATTCAAATATTATTTGGGAATCCCCCTTTTCTGTTTTATTTAGTAAAGGAGGCTTTGCCCTTGACAGCAAATATTTAATTTCATTGAAAATATAGTTTTTGTCAAAATGGGTCGTAAGCAAAACGAGGTTTCTGATGAGGTAAAAGTTTTGATAATAAAACAACACAGGAATGGTTAAACTCAAAAAACTATCAGTGAAATATTAAATAGACCACGATCTACTATACAATCCATCATCAGAAAGTGGACAGAAACGAAAACTGTTGACAATAAACCAAGATCTGGTCGACCAAAAGCACTTTCAGTTGGAGATGTGCGTTGGCTAGTGCGGCAAGTTCAGAAAACTCCGAAGACAAATGCGACCATTCTTCGTAAAAACACTATGGAATATTTAGGGAAGGAAGTTACTACACAAACAATTCGAAATACACTCAAAAGGCATAGTTACAGAGGAAGAACTGCACGTAAGAAGCCCTTTATAAATAAAATAAACCGAGTGAAAAGGCTAAACTTCGCAAAAATGTATGTAAAACAGCCCGAATCATTTTGGAAAACAGTCATTTTTGCAGACGAGAGCAAGTTTAATCTTTTTGGGTGCGATGGAAAGGTCATAGTGTACAGAAAACCAAATACAGAGCTTGAAGAACGAAACACAGTTGCTACTGTAAAACATGGTGGAGGTGGTTTAATGGTTTGGGGGTGTATGGCGGCTTCAGGAGCGGGAAATCTTGAAATTATTAATGGAGTAATGGATCATAAGTATTACATTGACATTTTAAAGAGGAATTTAAAAGATAGTGCTGTAAAACTTGGGCTTGGTAATAACTTTCAATATTATCAAGATAATGACCCCAAACATTCTGCTTTAAATACCAAGATGTGGATGCTGTATAACTGCCCAAAAGTCATTAAAACTCCTCCTCAAAGTCCCGACTTGAACCCAATTGAACATCTTTGGGAACATCTCGAACGCAAATTGAGAACGCGCAATTTTTCGAGCAAGAGTCAAATGCAACAGGTGATAATGGAGGAATGGACTAATATAGGCCAAAATATAACCGCTAAATTAGTCCAATCGATGTCAAACCGTTTAAAAGAAGTTATAAGAAGCGGTGGTCGAATAACAAAGTATTAATTTTTTTAAATTATGTTATTTATTTTTTTGTTTTTTTGCAATGATGAATACTTTTTTTGTTTAATTTTTTGTGTTCAGCTGTAAAATGGCCCTTTTTGTTCTAATAAATACTATTTTTTTCTTTAAAAACAATGAAATTGTGTACATATATATCACACAAGCACTACTGCATCATTAGTTTAATATGTTTTTATTCCAATTGTCTTTTGTAGACTTATTAAAAAAAAAAACATTGAATGATGAATACTTTTTTTGACCGCTGTAAATGTTTTTCTTAGTTTTTATGCTTTTGTTGTCTGTTTAGAAATGTTGATTGGCCGGCAAAGTGGACAAAATGGACAGCCATAAAATCATTATTGTGATGAAGAGAGAACAGAAGAACAAAGAACTTTGCATAAATTCCCCAATAAAATAACCGATTTAGAATTCAAGACACACCAGAGACACACAAAGATATCAAAATCGTTGGCTTGCTGGCTGACTGGCTTGGGTTACAGAGATAGAGAATGTTTACGGGTGGGATCGATGAAGTGGAATAAAAAATCAAATCAAATTCCAACAAATAACCGTTTAAAATAAAATTACCTCATCGTTGTTTATGAAATCAATGTAGGAGATGACACACATCCGCGCTAAACTTTTTTTTTTAATATTAAGGCAAAAAAGGCATAAAAATCCTATAAAATACAATATTTTTGTTTCAAATTTTTTGCAAAACTCGCTACATGTTTCAGAGATTTTAGATAAGTTACAGAATCTTAATGGACAAATTAAAGTATATAGGGGTATGGAAAAAAATAGATGTTACCATTCTCAATTGGTTTCACACAAAGCAAAGCTATGAGAAGTCCCTTAAATCTTTGCAGCTAACAAACGATTTGAGGAAGAGTCTTAAATGAAAAATTTAATACCATTTTAGTATTCTGGCTTCAAAGCTTCACATTGAGGGTGCGTTCAATATAGGGACCCCAAGTTGGGACGAAAAGTCGACTTTTAGACGTTAAGACTTTTATCTAAAGGTCGACTTTTAGACTTTTTTTTGCAAAAAGTCAACTTTGCGACTTTATCAAAAAGTAGACTTTTCGACTTTTGGTCAAAAATTTGCAAATTTTCTAAATAAGATACATCTATTTCCTTTTTTTTTGTATTTTCATAAAGGGGAGGTTTTAAGAAAATTGTATCATACCACCCCGCCATCTTAAAGCCAATATCATTTAACTAAATTCCAACAGTTTCCACATTCCCGCTTATTTTTCCCCTTTTTTATACCCACCACAGAAGGATGGGGTATATTCATTTTGTCATTCCGTTTGCAACACATCGAAATATCCATTTCCGACCCTATAAAATATATATATTCTTGATCAGCGTAAAAATCTAAGACGATCTTGCCATATTCGTCCGTCCGTCGGTCCGTCTGTCTATTGAAATCACGCTACAGTCTTTAAAACTAGAGATATTGTGCTGAAACTTTGCACAGATTCTTTTTTGTCCATAAGCAGGTTAAGTTCGAACATTGGCTATATCGGACTATATCTTTATATAGCCCCCATATAAACTGATCCGCCGATTTAGGCTCATAGGCCTATAAAAACCACATTTATTATCCGATTTTGCTGCAATTTGGGACAGTAAGTTGTGTTAGGTCATTCGACATCCTTCTTCAGTTTGGCCCAGGTCGGTCCAGATTTAGATATAGCTGCCATATGGACCGATCTCTCGATTTAAGGTATTGCGCCTATAAAAGGCGCATTTATTGTCCGACTTTACCAAAATTTAGGACACTGTGTTGTGTTAGGCCCTTCGACATTCTTCATCAATTTGGCTCAGATCGGTCCAGATTTGGATATAGCTGCCATATAGACCGATCTCTTGATTTAAGGTTTTTGCGTTCATAAAAGGCGCATTTATTGTCCGATGTCGGCCAAATTTTGGGACAGTAAGTCGTGTTAGGCGCTTCGACATTCTTCTTCAATTTGGCACACATCGGTCCAGATTTGGATATAGCTGCTAGATAGACCGATCTCTCGATTTAAAGTTTTGGGCCCATAAAAGGCGCATTTATTGTCCGATGCCGCCGAAATCTGGGACAGTGAGTTGAGTTAAGCCCCTCGACATATTTCTGCAATTTGGCCTAGATCGATCAAGATTTGGATATAGCTGCCATATAGACTGATCTCTCGATTTAATGTTTTGGGCCCATAATAGGCGCATTTATTATCCGATGTAGCCGACATTTGAGACAGTGATTTGGGACAGGATATAGCTGCCATATAGACTGATATCTCGATTTAAAGTTTTGGCCTCATAAAAGGCGCATTTATAATCCGATTTCACTGAAATTTGGCATAGTGACTGATGTTAGGCTTTTCGACATCCGTATCGTATATGGTTCAGATCGGTTTATTTTTAGATATAGCTACTAAAAAAGACCAATATTTTGCTATACACAATTGAACAATGACTTGTACTTATTAGTATTTGGTCCAAATTGGAACATATTTCAATATAGCTGCTATGGGGCATAAGGTATGCATTTTTCACCGGACTTTGACGAAAGGTGGTTTACATATATACCCGAGGTGGTAGGTATCCAGGTATCCAGTCCGGCCCGTACGAACTTAACGCCTTTTTACTTGTTTGTATAGGGATTAAAAATGGTCTTATATCCTAGCCGACGTTCAACTAATGTTTTTCTGAATGTTAAAACCCAAGTAGAACATTACATTTTATTGCAAATATGAATAACGAACTTTTATTCTCTATCACTTTCTTTATAAAACCCAAAAAGAAACACAAAAATAACTCTATTCTATTCGATTTTATGTATCCGGTATTATCAAATACCATTCTTCAAATCCGTTGAATTTTCCATATTGTGTTGTAGACGTCACCATTAAACATGAGAAAAGCCCACCTTCCCCAAATCGGAGTCCATCTATTCTAAATTCGGTGAAAAAATTTCTATTTGTGAATAAAATATTGGTCGATTTGGCTATGGATTACACCTTCGCAAGGCCGAGAAAAGGTTGTTTACGAAATGTGGGTTTCAGAGCAAAAATACCGAAAATTGGGAGTACGTTAATATGGGACCTTCACCTAAAGTTGGACCGATATGGACCATAGGCACAAGATGTTTTCTATGGAGATCGATCTATATGGTAGCTACATCAAAATATAGACTGGGGTGAGTATATTACTTTACTTTACTTTACTTTACTTTAATTGGCCATTAAAGAACATTTATTCCTCTAGCCGAACGTATAATAGACGCCTAAGCGCATCAATCTTCTGCGCTTCTTCTCCAATTTCTGACACCCAGTTTCGAGATGTCGCTCTCCACTTGGTCACTCCATTAGAGTTTTGGTCTTCCCTTTTTGCGTTTTCTTTTATGGTCGCCTTCAAAAGATTTCTTTGCTGGAGCTTCCTTATCCATTCTGACAACATTACGAAGCCAACGCAAACGTTGTATTTTGATGGGTTTAACTATTCTATTGTCGTCATACAGCTCGTGGTTCATACGACGCCTAGTATATTATAGATTTTGTTTCCAAACCTAAGCAAAATCGGACATTAAATACGCTTTTAGGAGCTTTAGAAATGTTTAAGAAATACATTTGTGCCAAAATTAAGCTTCCATAAATATAAAACTATTAAGATGAAGCTTACACTTATAACGACACAATTCCAAAAATTTAGCTTGGCTATATATGCATAAACTTTGGCTAGAGTTATTTATGGCAACAAGAGTAGACCAAAGAGCAATGAAATGTAAAATTGGAAACAGTTCTTTACGCAAAAGTCAACTAATCGATTAGTCGAAAGTTGACTTTGGGAACCTTAGTTCAATAATGTTAAACATACGTCAATCATAAATGAGCTGAAAACTCTAGGCCTGCACAGTAATGTATTACCAACAGTTTGGCATGGAAGCCACCGTGGCACAGAGTTAAGCATGTCCACCTATGACGCCGAATGCCTGGGTTCAAATCCTGGCGTAAACATTATAAATTTTTTAGCGGTGGTTTCCCCTTACTAATGCTGGCAACATTTGTGAGATATCCTGCCATGTTAAAACTTCTCTACCAAGTGGTATCGCTATGCGGCACGCCGTTCGGGCTTGGCAATAAAAAGGAGGCCCCTTATCATTGCGTGGTTACCCCTTACTAATGCTGGCAACATTTGTGAGATATCCTGCCATGTTAAAACTTCTCTACCAAGTGGTATCGCTGTGCCAAGTGGTATCGCTGTGCCATATTCGTCCGTCCGTCGGTCCGTCTGCCTGTTGAAATCACGCTACAGTCTTTAAAACTAGAGATATTGTGCTGAAACTTTGCACAGATTCTTTTTATACCCTCCACCATAAGATGGGGGGTATACTAATTTCGTCATTCTGTTTGTAACTACTCGAAATATTCGTCTGAGACCCCATAAAGTATATATATTCTTGATCGTCGTGAAATTTTATGTCGATCTAGCCATGTCCGTCCGTCTGTCCGTCCGTCCGTCCGTCCGTCTGTCTGTCGAAAGCACGCTAACTTCCGAAGGAGTAAAGCTAGCCGCTTGAAATTTTGCACAAATACTTCTTATTAGTGTAGGTCGGTTGGTATTGTAAATGGGCCATATCGGTCCATGTTTTGATATAGCTGCCATATAAACCGATCTTGGGTCTTGACTTCTTGAGCCTCTAGAGTGCGCAATTCTTATCCGATTGGAATGAAATTTTGCACGACGTGTTTTGTTATGACATCCAACAACTGTGATAAGTATGGTTCAAATCGGTTCATAACCTGATATAGCTGCCATATAAACCGATCTTGGGTCTTGACTTTTTGAGCCTCTAGAGTGCGCAATTCTTATCCGATTGGAATGAAATTTTGCACGACGTGTTTTGTTATGACATGCAACAACTGTGCCAAGTATGGTTCAAATCGGTCCATAACCTGATACAGCTGCCATATAAACCGATCTTGGGTCTTGACTTCTTGAGCCTCTAGAGTACGCAATTCTTATCCGATTGGAATGAAATTTTGCACGACGTGTTTTGTTATTATATTCAACAACTGTGCCAAGTATGGTTCAAATCGGTCCATAACCTGATATAGCTGCCATATAAACCGATCTTGGGTCTTGACTTCTTGAGCCTCTAGAGTGCGCAATTCTTATCCGATTGGAATGAAATTTTGTACGACGTGTTTTGTTATGACATCCAACAACTGTGCCAAATATGGTTGAAATCGGTTCATAACCTGATATAGCTGCCATATAAACCGATCTGGGATCTTGACTTCTTGAGCCTCTAGAGGTCGCAATTATTATCCGATTTGCCTGAAATTTTGTACGACGGATTCTCTCATGACCATTAACATACGTGTTTATTATGGTCTGAATCGGTCTATAGCCCGATACAGATCCCATATAAATCGATCTCTCTATTTTACTTCTTGAGCCCACAAAGGACGCAATTCTTATTCGAATTGGCTGACATTTTACACAGGTCTCCAACATATAATTTAATTGTGGTCCAAACCGGACCATATCTTGATATCGCTCTAATAGCAGAGCAAATCTTTTCTTATATCCTCTTTTTGCCTAAGAAGAGATGCCGGGAAAAGAACTCGACATATGCGATCCATGGTGGAGGGTATATAAGATTCGGCCCGGCCGAACTTAGCACGCTTTTACTTGTTTGTCCATAAGCAGGTTAAGTTCGAACATTGGCTATATCGGACTATATCTTTATATAGCCCCCATATAGACTGATCCGCCGATTTAGGCTCATAGGCCTATAAAAGCCAGATTTATTATCCGATTTTGCTGAAATTTGGGACAGTAAGTTGTGTTAGGTCATTCGACATCCTTCTTCAGTTTGGCCCAGATCGGTCCAGATTTAGATATAGCTGCCATATGGACCGATCTCTCGATTTAAGGTATTGCGCCTATAAAAGGCGCATTTATTGTCCGACTTTACCAAAATTTGGGACACTGTGTTGTGTTAGGCCCTTCGACATTCTTCTTCAATTTGGCACACATCGGTATAGATTTGGATATAGCTGCTAGATAGACCGATCTCTCGATTTAAAGTTTTGGGCCCATAAAAGGCGCATTTATTGTCCGATGTCGCCGAAATCTGGGACAGTGAGTTGAGTTAAGCCCCGCGACATATTTCTGCAATTTGGCCTAGATCGATCAAGATTTGGATATAGCTGCCATATAGACTGATCTCTCGATTTAATGTTTTGGGCCCATAATAGGCGCAGTTATTATCCGATGTAGCCGACATTTGAGACAGTGATTTGGGACAGGATATAGCTGCCATATAGACTGATATCTCGATTTAAAGTTTTGGCCCCATAAAAGGCGCATTTATAATCCGATTTCACTGAAATTTGGCATAGTGACTGATGTTAGGCTTTTCGACATCCGTATCGTATATGGTTCAGATCGGTTTATTTTTAGATATAGCTACTAAAAAAGACCAATATTTTGCTATACACAATTGAACAATGACTTGTACTTATTAGTATTTGGTCCAAATTGGAACATATTTCGATATAGCTGCTATGGGGCATAAGGTATGCACTTTTCACCGGACTTTGACGAAAGGTGGTTTACATATATACCCGAGGTGGTAGGTATCCAGGTATCCAGTCCGGCCCGTACGAACTTAACGCCTTTTTACTTGTTTGTATAGGGATTAAAAATGGTCTTATATCCTAGCCGACGTTCAACTAATGTTTTTCTGAATGTTAAAACCCAAGTAGAACATTACATTTTATTGCAAATATGAATAACGAACTTTTATTCTCTACCAATTTCTTTATAAAACCCAAAAAGAAACACAAAAATAACTCTATTCTATTCGATTTTATGTATCCGGTATTATCAAATACCATTCTTCAAATCCGTTGAATTTTCCATATTGTGTTGTAGACGTCACCATTAAACATGAGAAAAAGCCCACCTTCCCCAAATCGGAGTCCATCTATTCTAAATTCGGTGAAAAAATTTCTATTTGTGAATAAAACATTGGTCGATTCGGCTATGGATTACACCTTCGCAAGGCCGAGAAAAGGTTGTTTACGAAATGTGGGTTTCAGAGCAAAAATACCGAAAATTGGGAGTACGTTAATATGGGACCTTCACCTAAAGTTGGACCGATATGGACCATAGGCACAAGACGTTTTCTATGGAGATCGATCTATATGGTAGCTACATCAAAATATAGACTGGGATGAGTATATTACTTTACTTTACTTTAATTGGCCATTTAAGAACATTTATTCCTCTAGCCGAACGTATAATAGACGCCTAAGCGCATCAATCTTCTGCGCTTCTTCTCCAATTTCTGACACCCAGTTTCGAGATGTCGCTCTCCACTTGGTCACTCCATTAGAGTTTTGGTCTTCCCTTTTTGCGTTTTCTTTTATGGTCGCCTTCAAAAGATTTCTTTGCTGGAGCTTCCTTATCCATTCTGACAACATTACGAAGCCAACGCAAACGTTGTATTTTGATGGGTTTAACTATTCTATCGTCGTCATACAGCTCGTGGTTCATACGACGCCTAGTATATTATAGATTTTGTTTCCAAACTTAAGCAAAATCGGACAATAAATACGCTTTTAGGAGCTTTAGAAATGTTTAAGGAATGCATTTGTGCCAAAATTAAGCTTCCATAAACATAAAACTATTAAGATGAAGCTTACACTTATAACGACACAATTCCAAAAATTTAGCTTGCCAAGCCGTTCGGGCTTGGCAATAAAAAGGAGGCCCCTTATCATTGCGTGGTTTCCCCTTACTAATGCTGGCAACATTTGTGAGATATCCTGCCATGTTAAAACTTCTCTACCAAGTGGTATCGCTATGCGGCACGCCGTTCGGGCTTGGCAATAAAAAGGAGGCCCCTTATCATTGCGTGGTTTCCCCTTACTAATGCTGGCAACATTTGTGAGATATACTGCCATGTTAAAACTTCTCTACCAAGTGGTATCGCTGTGCGGCACGCCGTTCGGACTCGGCAATAAAAAGGAGGCTCCTTATCATTGCGTTTAAACATTAATCGGACTGCAATCATTGATATGGGAGAAGTATCCTCTGTTCCTTAGTGGAATATAGCTCCATAGAGATATGCCAGTAGAGGAAGACCCCAAAAACGCCCATCATCAAAATCAGTTCTGCTAATCTTGTCATAATGATTGAAGACCGAAACAGTACGAGTATAAATGAAATAGATTTTCAATATCTTGTATAATCAGAAAATTGACAGCGCTAATGAGGTGATACCGTGGCTAACAAGAAGTTGAATGATCACACCCGGATCACAAACATGGCCCAGGGGTGTGAAGATGACTAACTAAACACCACCATGACGCTTCAGAAATGCCTCACAAGTTTCGCAAAGTAATAAAAAATATTTTGTTAAAATGAAATCACCATCCATGATTAGATTTTTCTTTCAATGCCACTTCCAAAACTGTGTTTTGGATCATTTGTAGATAATGCACATCGCGCGCTCGCTATTATTGCCAAGCAGACTTACCCAGTTTCGAACGCATGAACTAAAGCTGCATTTTGAAGTCAAGATAAATATTTATTTACTATTTATGAAATTTCCGTTAAATTGTTTATTTTCAATTTTTTTTCGCTTGTTAAATTTCCGTTAAATGCACTCAACGTTTGGCAAATAAGCAAATGGAAGATGAGTGACTGAATGAATGACTCAATGTTGGCCGGAGTATTTTGAATTTATATGGGCATAAACATTGAAATATCTCAAAGAAAAAATGACAACACCAATCGAATTGTGTTCGATACCAAACCCAAACCACTATTTACGAGGAAAAAATCATTAATACTCTTTACAAATACTTATAACGATAATGATGATGAGCACTGCGTCTGGAAAACAATTTGCTTTCAATGGGAGAAAAAAAGAATGAAATTATTAAAATTATGAAAGTGCCATTTTAACATACAATTAATGTGTGAGTAATCCCTGAAGCGGCAACAAATGCCGTAAATTATTGTAAGCAATTCTATGCTATGATTAATTGTAAACTAAAACAAGTAGAAGCGTGCTATGTTTGGCCGGGCCGAATCTTATGTACCCTCCACCATAGATCGGATTTGTCGAGTTCTTTTCCCGATATCTCTTTTAAGGCAAACAAAGGATAAAAAAAGAACTGCTATAAAATTGGAATTATATCAAGTTATGGTCCGATTTGACCATAATTGAGTTGAATGTTGGAGACCATAGTAGAAGTCATTGTCTAAAATTTCAGCCAATTCGAGTAAAAATTGCCCCTTTAGGGCGATTCGGACCATATTTGACATGTATGTTGAAGGTCATGGGAGAAGCCGTTGTCAAGATCCCAGATCGGTTTAATGGCAGCCTTATTAGGTTATGGATCGATTTGAACCATACTTAGCACCGTTGTTAGAAGTCATAACAAAACACGTCATGCGAAATTTCAGCCAAATCGGATAAGAATTGGGCCCTCTAGTGGTTCAAGAAGCCAAGATTCAATATCAGTTTATATGGCAGTCATAATTTAACACGTCGTGCAAAATTTCAGCCAAATCGAATAGAAATTGCGCCCTCTAGACGCTCAAGAAATCAAGACCCCAGATAGGTTTATATGACAGCTATTGGGTTGCCTAAAAAGTAATTGCGAATTTTTTAAAAGAAAGTAAATGCATTTTTAATAAAACTTAGAATGAACTTTAATCAAATATATAATTGCCATTTTGTTCGATAACCTATTGTCATCTTCCTGGCAAATTTAGTATTCCACGCTCTGCCCTTTATCTGCAAAAAAACTGAACATAGTGCGATTTTATAGCCTCATCATTGCCGAAAGTTTTACCATTTAAGGAGTTCTGCAAAGATCGAAATAAATGGTAGTCTGATGGTGCAAGGTCAGGGCTATATGGTGGATGCATCAAAAGTTCCCAGCCAAGCTCACTCAGTTTTTGGCGAGTGACCAAAGATGTGTGCGGTCTAGCGTTGTCCTGGTGGAATATGACACCTTTACGATTGACCAATTCTGGTCGCTTCTCCTTGATGGCTGTATTAAATTTGTCCAATTGTTGACAGTAAACATCCGAATTAATCGTTTGGTTCCTTGGAAGCAGCTCAAAATATACCACACCCTTCCAATCCCACCAAACAGACAGCATAACCTTCTTTTGGTGGATATCAGCCTTTGAAGTGGTTTGAGCTGGTTCACCATGCTTGGACCATGATCGTTTTCGACTAACGTTGTTGCAAACAATCCATTTTTCATCCCCAGTTATGATTCGTTTTAAAAACGGATCGAATTCATTGCGTTTAAGGTGCATATCACAAGCGTTGATTCGGTTTGTTAAATGAATTTCTTTCAATACATGTGGTACCCATATTAAAATTGACGCCAAACAAACAAATGTAAACAAAATTTCGCGCACTTTTTTTCTAATGCAAGCTAAAAGTAACAGCTGATAACTGACAGAAGAAAGAATGCAACTACAGAGTCTCAAGCCGTTGAAAAAATTTGTTAACGCCGACTATATTACTACTATATTACCGACAATTACTTTTTGGGCAACCCAATATATCAGGTTATGGACCGATTTTAACCATACTAAGCACAGTTGTTGGAAGTCATAATAAAACACCTCATGCAAAATTTCAGCCAAATCGAATAAGAACTGTGCCCTCTAGTAGCTCAGAATGTCAAGATCAAAGATCGGCTTATATGGCTGTTATATCAAAACATGGACCAATATAGCCCATTTACAATCTCAACCGACCTACACTAATAAGAAGTATTTTACTCCTTCGAAAGTTAGCGTGCTGTCAACAGACAGACTGATGCACATGACTAGATCGACTTAAAATGTCATGACGATCAAGATATATATACCTTATGAGGTCTTAGACGAATGTTTCGAGGAGTTACAAACAGTATGACGAAATTAGTATACCCCCATCCTATGGTGGAGGGTATAAATAAATAAACTGACAACCCCCCGATGATGACCTATGGATTCAGAACACGGTTTATAATTGGAACATGATGCAACGTCAGAAATCTCTCAGAGGCATCGAGACTTTACCAAGTCCAGAATGAGATGTTAAACTACAACCTAGACATCCTACGTTTAAGTGACGTACGATGGCCGAAATTCGGAACTATGGATGTTCAAGGTAGCTACCACTTCATTTTTTCAGGAAATGAAAACCACCGAATAAATGGGGCCCGTCTTTTAAAATCGCCAAAAGCAAAGCGAGCTCTTCTACAATACAATAGTATACAATAGTATTTTGAGTAGATCATTTAGTCACCCATCATATATTTCCTACTTGTACTTAGAAATCTCTTGCACCATTTGTAAAGAAAGTACGAAATGTAACCAAAATGTACGTATTGCGAATATATCATTTAGTCACGATGGGTGGTACCAATATTGATACCCAAATGTACGAATTTAAAAAGATCATAGTCACCCATCATGTTTTTCCTGGCTGTACCTACATGCCAAATTTAAGACCTCTAGCTCAATCTATGAAGAAAGTGCAAAATAGTACCAATTTTGGTACCAAAATGTTGGAATTGTGAAAAAATCAGTTAGTCGCCCATCATATATTTCTAACTTTT
Organism: Stomoxys calcitrans; assembly: GCF_963082655.1. Lineage (NCBI taxonomy): Eukaryota > Metazoa > Arthropoda > Insecta > Diptera > Muscidae > Stomoxys > Stomoxys calcitrans. Next base: position 168,461,357 of record NC_081552.1, on the reverse strand, counting down.
ACCTACATGCCAAATTTCAGACCTCTGTCTCCATCTGCGCAGAAAGTACCAAATGGTACCAATATTGGCACCCAAATGCATGAATTGTAAAAAGATCATAGTCGCCCATCATAGTTTTCCTAATTATATCTGCATGCTAAATTTTAGACCTCTTGCTCTAAATGGTACCAATTTATCATTTAGCCAAGAATATTTAGTCACCCATCATATATTTCCTAATTGCACCTACATGCCAAATTTCAGACCTCTAGATCTATCTGTAAAGAAAGTACCAAGCGGTACCAATTACGGTACTAAACGTACGTTTTCTCCGGTTACGAGTACTACTTTTTCCTTTTTGTTTTTCAAATTTCAAAATTCTACCTCTATCCGTCCTGTACAAAGTTTATTCATTTCGTACCTTTTGGTACTCTTATTAGTACCTAAATGTACAAATTTCCAAAAAAAAAAATCCCATAGTCATCTAATTAAGGTTCACATAGTGTACCAGCGTTCTAAAATTAAGAGCTCTAGTTCAATTTACGAAGAAAGTAGCAAATAGTACGTACGTGCGGTACTATTTGGCAGAAAGTACAATTGCGGTATTTTCTCCCTCTTCCGGTACAATTTTCCAAACTTTATTTTTTCGAGACGCTCTTTAATTGGCGCCCAAGAACATAGTTCAAGCACTTTCCGTTCGCGCTGGGCAAATATGTACCATTTCGTACATTTTGTACTTTTAAGTACCTAAAGGTACGAATGTCACAAAATTCAGCCTTATCCCGGGCCTATGACCCAAGACCAACGTTCGCGCAAAATTTCATGATTCTAACTTAAGCCGTTTGGGCTGGGCATCGCATCAGTTAGTCAGTCAGTCACGCAACTCTTTTATAAATATATTATCAGGGCCGACTGATTTGCCGTTTTTGAGTGAGACCAGAACGGCCTCAATTTCTTCGCTGATGGGTGCGGCGTTAGATATATCACCGCATGGTTTCCAGCCCACAGGGGGACTAGAAAGGTCGGAGCTTACGTCTTTCGCAGCTGAAGAAACCGCGCCATTGCTCTAATTGCGGTTCGGGTGTTGATGATTCCGATCCGTGCTCATATTTTTTTATTGCCGTTGGTCTTATATTGTGGCCGCTCATTTGTTTTATTGACTCGTAAACACCACGCATGTTTCCAATTTTAGCTGCATTTTCGGCTTGCTCTGCCAGCATATTAAAATATATGCGCTTATCTCTACGAACTGGGCGTTTGATCAGCGAGGCGGAAGCGCGATATTCAGTCCTGGATGAGGTCTTTGTTACACATAATTTTGTCCATAGCAGAGCGTTGCGTAGACGTTGCTTATCCATGGTTTTTGGGATCGTCGTGGAATGCCTATTATAGAGGTGGCCGCCTCCGTAGATGCTGCTGTTATGTCGGCCCATGCATGGGGGTAATTTTGCAGCTTCTCCGATAATGTTGCCTTGTATTCGCGTGCTGATTCGGGGTCTTTTAGGTTTAAGAGGTTGAACTTTGTGCTCTTGTTTGAGTCCTTTCAACGACGGCTGCGCGTAGACGTAAAGTGATCACTAAGAGCATGTGGTCACTATCGATGTCGGCTTCCCGTCTAGTTTTCACATCCATTAGCGAACCCAGAATGAGCTCGTGGTCGATTTGTGTATATTTTTATGAGGGAATTTTGTGCCTCCAATTAAGAGCCGGTTTCTTGAGCAGAAATCAACCAATCCGTCGCTATTGTAATTCCTGGTATCGCCAAGTCCTTGCATTCCTATGATTGATTGTGGATTATTGTTGTTATTGCCCACCCTGGCATTAAAATCTTTTATAACAAATTTAATGTCTCCTTTTGGTAGACAGCGTGTCACTGAGTCGAGTTGGGAATAGCATTGATCCTCTGTTTCGTCGTCATCGGGTTCGGTTGCCGCGTACCATTGTACAATGGATATTTTGCGAAATTTTGAATTTGATCTTGCCGTCATAATGCGTTCAGATATACTATTGTATGGTAGAAGAGCTCTCTTTGCTTTCCGTGACAGTAAAAGACGGACCCCATTTATTCGGTGGTTTTCATTGTCTGAAAAAATGAAGTGGTAGCTACCTTGAACATCCATAGATCCGAATTTCGGCCATCGTACTTCACTTAAACCAAGGATGTCTAGGTTGTAGTTTAACATCTCGTTCTGGACTTGGTAAAGTCTCGATGACTCTGAGAGTTTTCTGACGTTCCATCATGTTCCAATCATAAACCGTGTTCTGAATCCATAGGTCACCATCGGGGGGTTGTCAGTTCCATTATTTCTTGTTGATGTTTCTTTAATCGTGATTTTTTTAGATGGATGGCCCAGTCCGCCATCTGTGCCTAGTGCTAGGGCTGCCAGCGACCTTCTAGGCGGGGCTTTCTTGATGGTGAATCTTCTGAAGATCTGCGAGCGCCACCGTTGGCCATTTCTTTTGGCTCATCCGCTGCCGACCCTATTGCACGAACCCATTGTGATGGTAATCGTATCCGTGCAAGCGAGGCAACCCCTGCTTGTGCTAACTTGTTGGTTCGCCCCGCATATTTTATTGCTGCGGTAGCCGTTATATCTGATAAACCACCTGGGGAGGCGTTCGATGGGAAAAGTAGCATGGAATTTCACACGGAACAACTCACAGAAAGAATCATAAAAACATCTCTATTCTCTTCGATTTTATGTAACCGACAGCATACAATTCCATTTTTCAGAAAAGTCGAATTTTCCAAATTTTTTATTGCCGTCACTATTACAAACGAAAACAGACCGCCTCAATTATGCAATATAAAGGGTAATTTTTTAAGAGCTTAAGAGCAGAAAAATGCATAAAATCGGTATTTCGAATCGATAGTACGGTCCACATAATTTAATGTTTGAAAATTATTTCATGCAAATGCTGACCGTGACTGCGCCTCAAATGGTCCATCCGCCAAGTTAAATTTTGGCATACTCTTTCCAACATTTCGGCTGGCATCTCACGAATAAATGCTTCAATGTTGTCTTCCAATGCGTCAATTGAAGCCGGTTTGTCTTTATAGACATGACCTTTAACATAGCCCCACAAAAAATAGTCGAGGCGGCCAATTGACCGATTCCGAACGTGAAATAGAAATTTCACCGTACTCGCCTCTCAATAAGTCCATTGTTACGCGTGCTGTGTGGTATGTGGCATTGTCGTGTTGAAACCACATGGCACGCAAGTCAAGCTCTTGCATTTTGGGCAAAAAAAAGTTGGATATCATCTCACGATAGCGCTCACCATTCACAGTTACGTTACGATTCGCATCATTTTTGAAGAAGTACGGTCCAATGATGCCACCAACCCATAAACCGCACCAAACTGGGAATTTTTCTGGATGCATTGGTAGCTCTTGCAATGCTTCTGGCTGATCTTCACCACAAAATCCAAAAATTATGCTTATTTACGTACCCATTGAGCCAAAAATGAGCTTCGTCGTAAAATGGAAGAAGCGAGTAATGAACTTTCTTAATAGAGTGCGCATTTCAACAATAAAATTAATAATTTGCAAGCGTTGTTCGTTTCTAAGACGTTTCATGGTTCAATTATTGACCAAACTGAAAATTTTTGACTGTCAAACAAAACAAGAAACGTGCGTGAGCCAAAAGATATTTGTGTTATCAAAAAGATAATAGCTAACAAATCACCCTTTACTATATTAGACCCATCTACAACTGGGCCGAATATGGTCCAGATCGATCCAACTTTAGGTGTAGGTCCCATGCAAACGTACCCTACATCCTTGGTATATTTGCTCTGAAACCCACATGTTACTCCAATTTTTCCAAAATTTGGCATGCGACATTTTATCGGTATGGCAGAAGTATATTCCGACCCATAGACAAATCTATCAATATTTTGAGGTGTTTTTTTTGTTTTTGAGTTTCAAAGTGCACCCTCAATCCAGAACATTTTGCTTGCTAACGTAGCCAGACAATTTCGCAGTAGTTCGTGTTCTAAAGAAACATATCTTTGACAAGTAAAAGCGTGCTGAGCTCATCCCGGCCGACCATGGATCGCATTTGTCAAGTTCTTTGCCCGATTATTCTTTATAGGCAAACAAAAGATAATGGCTATTCTATTGAAGATATATATAGTTATGAACATATTGGCGCCATACTTGGTTTGGCTGTTGGAGACCGAAGTAGAAGTCATTATTTCAGCCAAATCGGATAAGAATTGCGCCCTATAGTGGCCCACGAAGTAAAATCGGGAGGGCGGTTTATATAGGATCTATATCAGGTTATGGACGGATTCAGACCTTATTTGGCAAACATGTTGAAGGTCATAGAAGAGGTCATTGTACAAAATATTAGCGAAATCGGATATGCATTGCGCTATCTGGAGGCTCCAAAATATAATAAGGAGATCGGTTTATATGGGAGCTATATCAGGTTATAGACTTATTTGAACCATAGTTAGCACTGTTGTTAGAAGCCATAACAAAACACCTCTTGCAAAATTTCAGCCAAATCGGTTAATAATTGCGCCCTCTGGTGGTTCAAGAAATCGAGATCCGAGATCGGTTTATATGGGAGCCACATCAGGTAATCAACCGATTTGGACCAAACTAGACACAGTTGTGGGAAGTTAAAACCAAACACTTCATGGAAAATTTCAGCCACATCGGATAATAATTGCGCCCTCTAAAGGATCAAGAAGTCAAAATCCCAGATCGGTTTGTATGGCAGCTATATCAGATTATAGACCGATTTGAAACATACTTAGCACAGTTGTTGGAAGCCCAATCGGATAAAATCAGACGGACGGCCATGGCTAGATCGACTTAAAAAGTTATGATTATCAAGAATATTTTATGGGGTCTTAGACGAATATTCCGAGGGGTTACAAATGGATTGGAATGGAAATTAGTATTAGAAATTAGTGGGTGGTATAAAAAAGGTCATATATATTATTTAATGACCAAAGGTTTTATGAAGGCGATTTTGTGGTATATATTACGGCCAAACGGCTGAATGGATTTCAATGAATTTAGCATCAATCGAAAGATATTTTTCCAGAGAAGCGAAAATTAATTTTCCAGAAAGAGAAGCCGTGAAAATGAAGAATTAATTTTCAATTAAAGAAAAAGAGGCACAAACAGCAAGTTTTTGTCGTCAAGTGTCTTGGGGTCGGTCATCATAAAATATGGATTCAAGTTTCAGCGAGACTTAACCTCAAAACGCCTTAACGGACATGTAACCAAATTACAATATAACATGTAGGTTTCAAATTCAAGATTACAAATATGATATCCAAATTTTGGACCAAGCATTTCAAGGGCCGCCAATGCTTATCAATGGGACATTCAGCCAATTTAAGCCAATCTGGGACTCAAATAAAAGGGTTTTAAGAGTAGAGTACGTACGTTGTTTTAAACCATGAAACAAAATCATGAAAATAAAAATGTTTGTTGTTTTAGCAAAAAATTAATGCTGCCCATTTTAAGCTGACTTTCTGTTCTTAAAGCTTTTTGCGAAAATTTCTCGTGATTACTTTTTTGGTAATAGATTTTGAAGCAAAAGAACAGGCTGAACTAATACTTATGATAATATTTTAATGAAAGTATTATGTTATCATTGAGATTTTTGTAGCGTTTCAAAAAAGCAATCGCGAAAAACGTGTTTTTTTTTTTTGAAACGCTACATAGTACCAACCTGACTTTTTGCTCATGTTCCTTAAAGGAAAGTTAATGGACAACTTTGCAAAAAAAAATTTGCATTTACCAGCTATTACACCAACATTTTTTGCTGATTTTACTAATAAACTTCTCTGACTGTAACTTTTATGCAAAATTGTACAGAATCCTTTGAAGACAAGATGAGACCCATGAGACCCAGAAGTTTAGATAACAAATGTAGGGAAATTTTTGTACTGTGTATTGTAAATAGGGCACAGCCGAGGCTGCTTAGGTGGGCTAGTAAATACTTGCAACACCTCAACATTACATCTTTTCTTTTAATTGCAAATTTGAAATGTGAAGATTTGTCTAAATTTGCAAGTATGAGCATGATCAAGTTATTACACATTTTTGAGGCGTCTGGTTGGTTCGACGCCAGGAATTTGGAATTGAAGTGAGATATGGAGAAAGTCTGCGGACAATATTGTCTCCATTGGAATATCGCATAACACATTTCACAACATTTAGTTGAGTGTTCAATGTAATCAAACACATTTCTTCGAAATCTTCTAATGCTGTTTGTTGGTTTCAAATATCAAAAAAATCTTCTGAAGTTTATTGTTGGAATGTCTGACTTTGCATAGTAAAAAAATGATATAAAATTGATCATCCTATCCCCTAATCAACCTCCATTCTCCTATTCCATGTTTTATTGCTGTGATTAATATTAATGAATAAATTTCAAATTTTGGCATAATTTATTTTTTTTTTTTTTTGGGCTTTTTTAAGATTCCAATTTTTATTATAGATTTATAATTCTGAGGAATTTATGGGTTGGTGAATTTATGTCTTGTTTATTGGCTATTAACAGATGTTAATTGCAAGTAACCACAAACACAATATGAAAAAAATTTTAATATAAAAAAAAATCGGATGAAGAGAACCAATTTTACATATCAGTGGCAAGAGAACAATAGGGGACATTTATAACAATTTGATGACGGAAGATTTTACTCGACCAAAGTGTCAAATTTTTTACTTCTCGTCAACAGGAAAAGAATAAGAGCAACCGCATTAATTGCTACTAGAAGACACTTTCGTTCTAATGCGCAGTATGCACCTCTGGTGAAATTGTATGCAACATGAAATAAAGTTATTTGCGAATAAAAAGGATTAATTACAGCACATATGTGCTTCGTAAGCCAAAAATTATTAAAAATTCGGCTAAAATTTGAAATCGATGTTTGTCGCGAAATTTTGCTAGAGCTGCATACTCAGTTTAAGTTGCCTGCTTCAAATCACACAAATTCGTTTAAAATTCATACATTATTATTATACCCACCACCGAATGATGAGGGTATGTTCATATAGTTGCCATACAGACCGTTCTCTCGATTTAAGGCCTTGGGCCCATAAAAAGCGCATTTATAGTCGGATTTCGCCGAAATTTGAGACAGTGAGTTGTGTTAGGCTCTTCAACTTTCTTCTATAGCTGTCATATAGACCGATCTCTTGATATAAGGTTTTGGGCCCATAAAATGCAAATTCTTTGTTCGATTGTGTGAGTTGTGTTTGGACCTTCGACATCCCTCTTAAATTTGGCCAGATTTGGATATATCTGCCATATAGAACGATCTCTCGATTTTAGGGTTTTAGGCCCATAAACGGCGCATTTATTGTCCGATGTCGCCGAAATTCGGGACAGTGAGTTTCGTTTGGAACTTAAACATCCCCCTTCAATTTGGCGCAGATCGGTTCAGTTTTCCATATATCTGCCACATAGACCGATCTCTCGATTTAAGGTTTTAGGCCCCATAAAAGGCGCATTTATAATCCGATTTCGCTGATATTTGACACAGTGACTTATGATACGCTTTACCACATCCGCGTCTTATATGGTTCAAACCGGTCCATATTTGGATATAGCTACCAAAAAGACTAATATTTTGTTCTACAAAATTGAATAATGACTTTTACTTATTAGGCCACTCAACGTCCGTGCCGAATTTGGTCTAAATAGGACCATATTTCGGCATTGGCTTTGCCTTTAATATTTGAATGGCCCGATTTTTTAACGTTCGCTTCAGTTGAGTTAAAAGTTTGTTTACGTACGCATCGCACCAACCAATCTCTGTGTGTTTGTTGCTATGGCGGCATAAATTATGCATTTTTCACCGGATTATGACGAAATGTGGTTTACACATATACCCGAGATGGTGAGTATCCAAAGTTCAGCCCGGCCGAACTAAACGCCTTTTTACTTGTTGGTAATTAAAAAAGTTCCGCTCTTTTAAAATGTCTTCAACCTAGGTTAATTCATAATAAAAATCAAACAAATCAACTATTTTGCGTATTTTTCTGCGTCACTATTGACAAAATGACAACATTGTATTTTAAATAATTGCTTTAGGGCCACCACAACACAGTTGGTTGAACCAAGCCATGCAGTGTCAACGTACACCAGCGCATTGGCTTTGCCTTTAATATTTGAATGGCCCGATTTTTTAACGTTCGCTTCAGTTGAGTTAAAAGTTTGTTTACGTACGCATCGCACCAACCAATCTCTGTGTGTTTGTTGTTTTTATTATTTATTAACAAATAATGACATCATCATAAAAAATCTGACTTCTTTTGGTCTATTAACGAAGACAACACAACGACCCCGCATACTCCCATCACTGCTATCACGGGAGACAATAAAAAAAATTACTATTTTGCAAAAAAAAAACAACAGAATCACAAAGAAAAACATTGGAACAATGATGGAGCATAATGGGGCATTGCGATAAATTGAAAAAGTAAAAAGGCATTAAGTTCGGTCGGGCCGAACTTTCGATACCCACCACCTGGGGTATATATTGTATGTAAACCACCATAGCAGCTATATCCAAATATGTTCCGATTTGAACCAAATTCGACACGGACATTGAGTGGTCTAATAAATACAAGTCAATGTTCAATTTTGGTTTATTATTGATCTTTTTGACGGCTATATACCAATCTGAACCGTATAGGACACGGATGTCGAAAAGTCTAACATAAGTCACTGTGTCAAATTTCAGCGAAATGGGATAATAAATGCGCCTTTTATGGGCCAAGCCCTTAAATCGAGAGATCGGTCAATATGGCAGCTATATTCAAATCTGGACCGATCTGGGCCATCTTGAAGAAGAATATCGAGGGGTCTAACACAACTAACTGTCCTAAATTTCAACAAAATCGGACAATAAATGCGCCTTTTATGGAGCCAAGCCCTTAAATCGAGAGATCGGTCAATATGGCAGCTATATTCAAATCTGGACCGATCTCGGCCTAATTGAAAAAATATGTCGAAGGCCCAATATAACTCACTGCCTCAAATCGCATAATAAATATGGCTTTTATGGGCCTAAGACCTTAAATCGGCGGATCTGTCTATATGGGGGCTTTATCAAGATATAATCCTAATCCGAACTAAACCTGACTATGGACAAAAAAGAATCTATTTTTAAAGACTGTAGCGTGATTTCAACAGACAGACACATGGCTAGATCGTCTTTGAATTTTACGACAATCAAGAATATGTATACTTCATAGGGTCGGAAATGGATATTTCGATGTGTTGCAAACGGAATGACAATATGACGGGGCTATCGTTATTTTTTTTATTATTATTTCAATTTTTACATCCCGTGCATATCTTGAAAGTCAAGCAATAGTTTGCGCATGCGCAATATAACACGTTTGCGTTAGATTCACTCAGCAGTTATCGTCCATTGTGATACCACAGCAACAGGAGAAGAGAGATTCCTTCTTGTTCCTACCGATTAACCATCCAGATCGCTTCAAAAAGTCCACCCACATCCCAATATTCACATTTGCTATATCAGACAAGTTCTCAAAGAAATGTGAACCTAGAGTGGAACTCCTTCTGACTGCCAGTGCGGGACACACACACAGCAGATGTTCTGTAGTCTCTTCTTCTTCGACATCCTGACGGGTTATGCAAAAGTCGTTACTTGCATCCTTCAGCCTGTCAGCATGTTTTCCAATCAGACAGTGACCTGTCATGACGGACACAATGACTGAAACGTCTGTCTCTTCTAGCCAACAACAGCAAAGCGGTGGATTACAAATACAAATTTACCCATTAAGGAACAGGGGCAAACTTCTCACATATTTATGAGTGCTGTCCGACGCAAGTTTAAACTCAATGATAGGGGGCCTCCTCTGCGACACCTCTTTGTAGAGAAGTTTTTCATGGCTGCCGTACCAAATGGTACAGTACCTCACAAATGTCGCCAGCACGGTGGCCACATAATTTTGGAGTATTCACAATCCTCACTTTGTGACTTTATGTCTTTTTTTGCCCTTTGGGTCTGATCTTGAAGACTTAGCTACTTACATGTAGCTAGAGGCATACGTTCAGCCATCTCGTTGAGAGATCTGCGACAGTCGAGCGAGGTTTTTGAATTCAGAAATATGTGCCCCCCAGACATATAATGGCTACCTAGCTGTCTGAGAAGATATATTTGCCAGTCGTCTTTATAACCTTATCTGCTAGTCCCACTAACTTTGTGTAACTGAAAATAAGCGCTATTCGTTCGCTTTTATGTCAAACGCAGCTGATTTCATAAAGGAAAACGTGTGTTTGAATGACTCAAGTCACTCCCTCACAAAGATAGTGGCACATATAAATTCCGCATACCTATACCAATATTATAGAATTTGTAGAATTAATCTCATTCAAATGTACCCACTTTAATGTATAACCATCAAACTATTCTCTTATAATATTTTAAGAATTTATATAATCAGTTTTTCTATTCTAAATTTTAATCTCTAACTCCAAATCTTACTCTCTCTTGGAAAAGACTTAAATACAGGCAGTATATCTTAGTTATTCCACCACTTCTTTAATTGGAAGCATCTATGCTTGACACAATGGTCGGGTAACCTTCTCGATATGACTAGTCCAAGTTTTTCAGAGTACGCCATGACTAGTCCAAGTTCTTCAGAGTACACACCTGGTCGTCTAGTTTGGAACCACCGTATAGAAGTCTATGAAACTTCTATTACCAGGGATATTGTAGTTTCAATTGGTTCTAATAGGAATAGTGATACTGGACTATTTATCAAAAGGCGGCTCAAGCGATTCGCAATCCACACTACCTGGACATTGTACCAAGGATAACATGGTGTCCGTAGCCGTCATGGTGTCATAAGCCTCACAGCAGTGGTCGCAGCAATTTGTCTAGCCACAATGTCCTGACACATTAGGCGTACATTAAAATACCGGCGCATCATCAGCGCGACTGTGATGCACAAGCCAGCCATCCTTTGGATCCGGCTGAGTATTGAACCGTAGGTGGACTTTTAAGGCACTGTCCGCCTGACCTCAACATCATATAGCATTAAAAATCTGATAGCTGCAGTATATACCCAGTGCATGACAATCGGGGGCTTACCCCATCTTCTGCCAATAGCTCTCTTGCAGGTCAAGAGTTGCCTTTCTTGCCCTTTCCACCATGTTTAATTTGTAGTTCAATTTACTATTCTGCAAAACACCCTGGTATTTTGCGCTTTCAGCAAATGGAACATTCTCTCCTCTCAAGGACAGGTGCCAATCTAGATAACTTGTATCTCCTGCTGAAAAGAACTACTGTGCCGTGGGTACACAAGCATTTCGGTTGTCGACCATTGTATCAAAAGCACCATTATATATAGCACGTGTAAACCAGACAACTGCAGCAAACCACACTAAAAATTAATGCACACGATAGACATGAACAAATGGCACGCTCACACCTTATACCAGCAATCGTTGTTGACTCAACGAACAAAATATAAAATGCTCCTTTATATTCGTTGAGCTATTGTAAGTGTTTTTGCCGATGAGCATAAAATAATTGTCAATCATATTTTGTATTTAAAGCAATACGCACGAGGGCTCACATTGAGCGCAAATGAATAAAAGACACACACACACTCAGCTACCTTTCAAAGTTATGAGAGCTGGAATTAATTTGCGTGTTTTGCAATGGCTGGAGTAGAGAAACAAATGGAAGTAAATCTGTCACTTTTGAACAGGTGAAGACAGACACCACGTACATCATTGATAAAAACAAACTCAACAAAACTTGGTGTCTCATTCCTCTGCTTGCTTTGGCTTCATATGGCACTTATATGGTACTCATCTGAGTGGTGTTCATTTGCAAACAACACACGATGTCCGTCGACCAAATTGAAAATCACATCCACTGAACGACTACTAAAACGTTGGCGAATCTCTCACTCTATTGTAAATGTGCGTGTGTTTCTAGCTAACTTTGTTTTTATGTGGCAAGCAATAGAGGCAATTGCTTTAGTCAAAGTTTTTTGGGTCTCATGCAGTTCTGATGTAAATCAAACATGGCTAAGAATCATATTCCGCTAATCATTTCGTCCACCTAGTGGCTGTCCAATTCGCCAGACGCCATTCCGACGGACTTTACTATTTGGGCCATTTTAGAAAGCAAGGTAAGGACTAAACAGGTTAAAGCGTGCTAAGTTCGACCGGGCCGAATCTTGGGAACCCACCACGACGGATTTTGCAAAAAATTCATACAAAGTAAATTTAGTTGATGTACATAATTGTATTCTACATACCAAACTTCTGTCAAACCAGCAAAAATTAAAGCTTTTGAAATTAAATTAAAGCGGGTTGAAAGTCATAACAAAACACCGCATGCAAAATTTCAGCCAAATCAAATGAAAATTGCGGCTTGTTAGGACTCAAGAAGTCAAATCGGGAGATCGGTTTATATAAGAGCTATATCCGATTATAGACCGATTTGGACCGTATTAGGCAGAGCCAAATCGGACAAAATTAGCGGCTTGTAAGGGCTCAAGAAGTCAAACCGGGAGATCGGTTTATATAGGAGCTAGACCGTACTTGGCACCATTATTAGAAGTTGTAGGAGAACACCACATGCAAAATCTCAGCCTCAAGAAGTCAAATCGGGAAATTGGTTTAAATGGAAGCTATATCATGTTATAGACCGATTTGGACCGTACTAAGCACAATTATTGGAAGTCGTAACAGAACACTACATGGAGAGTTTCAGCCGAAACGGGCAAAAGTTGCGGCTTTTAAGGGCTCAAGAAGTTAAATGGGGAGATCGGTTCATATGGGAGCTATATCAATTTATCGACCGATTTCGGTTGTACTGGGCACAGTAGTTGCAAGTTATAACAGAATACTGCTTGCAAAATTTCAGCCAAATCGGACGAAAATTACGGCTTCCAGAGACTCAAGATCGGTTTATATGGGAGATATATCTAAATCTGAATCGATACGCCCCATTTGCGATCCCCAACGATCTACATCAAAATTTAGTATCTGTGCAAATTTTCAAGCGGCTAGCTTTACGTGTTCGACCACTATCGTGATTTCGACAGACGGACGGACGGACATGGCTAGATCGACTCAGAGTGTCGAGACGATTAAGAATGTATGTACTTTATGGGGTCTTACAAGAATATTTCGAGGTGTTACAAACGGAATGACTAGATTAGTATACCCAAATCCTATGGTGGTGGGTATAAAATATACAAGAATGTAGCAAAAAAGCGGCAGATTACATTCAGCTAGCAACTCGTTTTTTGACCGACTGAAGATAATAGTCAAGGCAGAAGGTAATCATATCAAGCATGAGTAAATGGACTCTGAAATTCAGATTACTACCACACATTTTTGTCATTTTAACCAATAAAAGATATGTTCACACACAACAATGTGGTCGTTTGAATTGGTAACACTTCGTGTCAGCTACCCTGTGCATCGTTGTATATATGAAGACATGACCATAAATTTTGTGAACAACCAATTTGGCAGCTCAATGCAAGCAAGATCCATAATTTGTACAAGTATCGAAGAGCCTTAGCGAGAAGTGATTTTAAGTGGCTTAAGAGCCTAAATTGGGAGATCGGACATTAGACTGACATCGTTAAATTGTCATAGAATTTTAAGACGTTTAAGAATATGTACTGTATAGCGTCAGAAGTGAATATTCCGATGTGTTGCCAACAGAATGGCCCCTATCCTATGGTAAAATTCAAGTTTGCCCATTAACATTCCATTCAGAAATAGTTAAGATATATATTGCAGTGGATATGGAAGTCTGTCATACTTAGGTTATACAAATCAATATTTCAAAAATAATAATAAACTCGAAATTTTTCAACTCACACACTTTTGTACGAATGTAATTAGCTTGTTCTTCTGGCTTCCAAATCAATTGAACTCACCTGGAACGATAAAAAAAAGGAAACAAAAATGTTGAATATTCACAAAGCATAAATTTCACCAAATAATTTGGTTAGGTTGTTCAGCTTGAAGACCTTTGTTGTTTTACAAATCAAAGAAAGTCTTTTTTATTGTATTTCTCGCAATGTTTCGTCAATTCTTTTCGACTTCTTCAGGGAATTTTATACAGTCACACAATAATACATATAACAAGAACTATTTCATAGCTTACAATATTAATTTTAGCAGTTTTGAGAAAAATCTTATATATAAAAATCAATTTGTGTTTGTTTGTTTGTTTGTGTGTTCCTTATAGACTCAAAAACGGCTGAACCGATTTTCTTGAAATTTTCACAGATGGTGCATAATGACCCCGTGGTGAAAATAGGGTACTACATTTTTTGATATCTGAAGGGGGGCGGACCCTCTCCCTTACCCTAATTTTCAGAAACGCCAGATCTCGGAGATGGGTGGTGCGATTTAAGCGAAATTTTGTGTGCTCTCATATAGTACCCTAAAAATAAAAATTTGGTATCTAAATTTCGGATGGGGTACCTAGGGGGGCATCCCCACCCTAAAACCTACCAAACATATATTTAGGCCAATCACGGCAATATGGGACTCAAATGAAAGGTATTTAGGATAAGAAAACGTATCTGATATCCAATTGTCGGACCAAGTGCTAGAGGGACCAACCCAAGCCCAAAAGCACCCCTAAATTCGACATATTTACCGACCATGGCAATATGGGACTCAAATGAAAGGTATTTGCAAGTAGAATACGAATCTGATATCCAAATGTGGGACCACGTTTCTGGGGTCCACCCCTTCCCCAAAAAACCCCCCAAATTGGACTTATTTACTGACCATGGGAATATGGGGCTTAAATAAAAGGTATTTGAATGTAGAATACGAATCTGATATCCAAATATGGGACCAAGAGTTTGGGAGGCCGCCTCTCACCAAAAACATCCCCCAAAGGGGACAAATTTACGACCATAGCAATATGGGGCTCAAATGAAAGGTCTTTGGGAGTAAAGCACGACTTTGATATCAATGTTCGGGAAAAGTGTCTATGGGGCCACGTCACCCCCACAACACCACCCAAATAGTAAGTATTTTCTGACTATTGCAATATGAGGCTCAAATAAGAGGGTTTTTAAAGTGGAACACTAATCCGATATATATTTTCAAGGCCAGCTCACTGAGTGGCCGCCCATCCCCCAAAACACCCCCCAAGCCGGTCATTTTTGCCGACTATGGAAATATGGGGCTCAAATTAAAGGTATGTGGGAGTAGACCTCGTATCTGATATCAACATTAGGGGCCAACTGTCTAGCGGACGTCCCACCACCATAACAACCCCCAAGTAGGACGTATTTGCTCACCAAGACAATTTGGGTCCTAAAGAGAGTGGAGCTAAATATTCATAGTTTTTAGGGCCAATACCCCATATTTGCTGACTTTTGCAATTAGGTGTTTAAATGAGATTAGAAAACGAATTTGATATCCAATTTTGAGGGCAATGGCAATATGGGGTTCAAATAAATGATATATTTAGATATGTGGGAATAGAGCACGTTGCTGATATATTTTCCGGACTTTGTTTGGGGGACTATCCAATGCCCAAAACACCCCTTAATCGGGCATATTTACCGACCATGTCAATGTGAAGCTTAAATGAAAGGTATTGGGGGTAGAGCAAGAATTGATACCTATTTTCGGGACCAATTTTCTGGGGGTCTACCCCTTTCCCAAAATACCCCACAAAGAGCAATTTGTTAGTGACCATCGCAATATGGGGCTCAAATAAAGGTATTTGGGTGTAGAATACGAATTTGATATCCAAATGTAGGACCATGTATTAAGGGCATCACCCCTTTCCCAAAACACCCCCATAGGGAAAACATTTTTCGACCATGCAAATATGTGGCTCAAATGAAAGGTATTTGAGATTAGAAAACGAATTTAATAACCTATTTTGTGGTCATGTATTTGGGGGACGCTTCATCCTGTAAACTCCTCTTAAGCCAATGGCAATAGGGGGTTTAAATAAATGGTATTTGAGAGAAGAGCATGATGCTGATATTTTTTCAGGGCCAAGTATCTGGGGGACACCTCTCCCCCGAAAACACCACTAAGTCAGAAATCATGAGTAGATGGGCTGAAATAAAGTATTTAAAGTATATTAGAATGGAGTACACCTTACCCCCAACCTTAAAGTAGTAGACCAATAAAGATCATATGGGATTCAGATAAAGGCACTTATATTGTTAAACTGTTAGTCAAGTAAGCATGGTATTTCACTAAAAGATCTTAGAAAATAAATATTCCAAGGATACTTTTGTTTCATATAAAGTAAAAGAAGGCGCAGTGGAGCGGGCCCGGGTCAGCTAGTCTAAATATAATCTAAAATAAATCTAAACCGTTATCTATGAAATTTCTATGTCGAGAGTCAAATTTCGTGAAAATCGGTTGATTTCCACAAGCGGATGAACGGACATGGCTAGATCGGCTTTGAATGTCGGGACGATCAAGAATATATATACTTCATCGGGTCATAGAACAATATCTCGAGGTGTTGCAAACGGAATGACTATATTAGTATACCCCCATTCTATGGTCGAGGGCACAAATCTAGATTTTTATACCCTCCACCATAGGGCGGGGTTATATGACCTACATCATTCCTTTTGTAACAACTCCATATATTGGTCTAAATCCCCATGAAGCACACATTAATTTATACTTTTGATCGTCATAACATTTTAGACAAGTCTATTTACCTATGTCCGCCGTCTATCGAAAGCACACTATCATTCGAACGAGTAATGCTAGCCGTCCGAAAATTTGCACAACTAGTTTTTATTGATGTACGTCGGTTAGGATTGTAAATGCGCTGAATCTGAAAATTTGCTTCACGACTTCGCCTAAGACCTCAAACACTTACGTTTATGATGGTATTTGCAAATTTTGCCGATGAACATTCCACTAAGGAACACGGGCAAACTTCTCACATATCAGTCCGATTAAAATTGTAAGCTCAATGATAAAGGGCCTCCTTTTTATAGCCGAGTCCGAACGGCGTGCCGCAGTACGACACCTCTTTGGAGAGAAGTTTTACATGGCATAGTACCACACAAATGTTGCCAGCATTAGGAGGGGAAAACCACCGTTGAAAATTTTTTCTGATGGTCTCGCCAGGATTCGAACCTAGGCGTTCAGCGTCATAGGCGGACATGGTAACCTCTGCGCTACGGTGGCCTATGCTGATATACACTCAAAAAAACATTTTTCTGATTTGAAAGATTTAAGCCAAGGATGCTAAGATGAAAAAATAATTTATAAAAAAATTAATCAGAAAGTCATCGGCGAAGTAAAAAAAAACCATCAGCCACTGTGTCTGTTAAAATATAGCGTCTAAGATTTAAATAAAGTATCTTTATTTTGATGATTCGCTCCTTGAGCTCGCAATTATTATCAAAATTCTCCGATCAAGGAAAAAATGTTTAACTTTTGTGTGTAGCTTCTATATAAACCGATCTACCGATTATAAATCTTGAGCCTCTACACCATGCAATTGTTATACGATTTAGTTAAAATTATAAAAAGGAAGTTACAATACGGATGGTTCCAAACTAGACGACCAGGTGGGCTTTGGGGTGTACTCTAAAGATCTAAAACAGGTCATATCGAAAGGGTTACCCGACCACTGCAGTGTGCATCAAATAGAGATCCTTGCAAATAAGGAAGTGGTCGAATGACTAAGATATAATGTGATAACGACGATTGGCATGAATATCTTCTCAGACAGCCATTAAATCCCTGGAGAAGTATTTCTGAACACAAAAACAGCCCTTGACAATCGCAGATCTCTCAACGAGAGGGCTGAACAGTTCAAAATTCACCTATTCTGGGTGCCGGGCCACAGAAATATCCCAGAGAGCTTGCGAGACTAGGAACTACCTTACACATTCCAGGGAAACTGGAATCTGTGGGTATGCCTCTATAGACATGTTAGTTAAGTTTTCAGGATCAGGCCCGAAGGGCAAGAAATGATAGATGGTCACAAATCGAATCTAGACTTGAAGAGGTATACCGCTTTGCTGTCACTGGCTACAACAGACGTCTCAGTCATGACAGGTCACCGTCTAATCGAAAAACATGCTGACATACGGAAGGTTGCCAGTAACGACTTTTGCAGAAGCAGATTCTACTATAGAACACCTTCTTTGTCTATGTTCCACACTGGCAGTCAGAAGGAGTTCCACTTTAGGTTCTGATTTCTTTGAGAATATATCTGATTTAGGGGATGTGAACATTCGCAAGTTGGGCTTTTTTAAGCGATCTGGACGGTTCAACCGTGGGAACTGGAAGGCATCTTCCTTCTTCTGTTTCTGTGGAATCACAATGGATGAAAACTTCGAAGTGAGTCTGATGAGAGACTTCCGCTTAAACCCAACCTAACCTAGTTGAAACTTCCACGATGACTTTAGTTATGCCTACCGAATCTATACCAATATGACCCGAATACGCCCTTAACATCCTAGCTTCTATAAAAATCGATATCTCGATTTGACTTCTTCAACACTTACAGGGAGAATTATCTCTAATGACCTCCTATTTTACTTTTTAATGTCTGACCTTAAAGGGTAACCGAGCAAAGATAATTGCGATCCATGGTGGAGAATATATAGGACACTTTGAGGTAAAAGCGGTCTCCTTTCCAATTACATGTGTTTGTTGTAGCGGTGTATTTTTTGTCTACACAGCTGCCATTGTTCCAAAGGTATACACATAGTCTTGTGCATCGTTTGGAAGTGGTGTTGGGGGCTTTGAACGCTAAGACGGTGGCAACCGTTCACCATGGGTTCAAATCCCGGCCTGGTTTAGCCGAATTTTTCATTTCAATTTGCCTGTTAAGGCGAATATCATTTTTCTAATGATGTGTTAATTTTAAGGTAATAATCAAAAAATTGTTTACCTTTTTTAATTCATCCAACGTTCAAACATTAAAACAATCACTGGTATTCACACACCCTTCCCCGGTTTTATTTACAAAAATCATTGCGAATATTACTACAACCCAATACGAGTAATGAGTACGAAAGTTATGACATCATCCATTACCTTAATGCCTTGGCAGAAGTATTGTTTGCCGGTAGTTGTTATTTTTCTTTTGTGCGCCATTGTTGGCAGACCCTCGTGTGTTTTTGTAAAGCCATTGATCTGCAAATTTGTGGTTGCCATTCATTTTGTCGCTATTGATTTTGGTTTAGTTTTAGTTTTCAAAATGCCAGTGTCGCTACGCATGCGCTTGATTTGGCTTTAATGACTATTCTTTGATTGTGGCGTAGATGGATCGATGGCAGGGAGGGCAATTGCTGAAATCGCCCTCCCTTTTGTTGTCGTGATGTTGCGTGTTTCATTGATTTTTTTGTTTTTTTTTTTTCAAAGTTTTTGCTTATTTTTCGCTACTGGAATTTAATTTGTAGTTTTTTTCGTTTGGCAATTTGTTTTGTTTTCGTAATTTATTAGTGGGCGCGTATTTAACGTATAATTGTGGCTTATTCCAGAGTCATTTTTGCACTCCCTCCATCCATCTTTCTGTTCGCTTTCCTCTCTTTAAATCCATCCAACTTTTGATAGGGATTGTGAACACTTCTTCTCTTTGCTTGGCAATTTTATTTTTTTTTATTTTTGAATTTTTGTATTGTGAATGAATGACGACCATTTTCAAGTTTAACCAGTATGGTAAAAATTTGGATTTGTTTTATTTTTTCATTTCTATTCTTTCAACCCAGCAACTAGCAAACGTCCAGCAAGTAGATGAATGATTGCAGCGAGTACTACAGCATGGGAGTATGGCTAATAGACTAAAAAAATAATGCTAAATAACTGGCGCTGAATACTAACTGAAAATGAATCATCATTAGTGGGAATACAACAAAAAAGATCAATTGATTCAATTTCTACTTGGTGAGGCTGTCTCCAAATGGAGATTAGACTGCTAAATGCCATGAGTCACATCTATATGTGGGAAAGATAGGTTAATTAATCACAGTTTTGGCGGACTTTCTATGGGTATATCAATATGTAGATTTTTTCAACTTGGATAATCTTGAAATTCTTCTTTAAAGCCAAATTATGATAAAAATGGGTTATGTTGCCATGGACCAAATCGATACCATAAAATGTAAGTTTTCTTTGGTTGTGGGGTTTACACACACTAGGAAATGCTTGTACTAACATTAAAGATTTGTTTAACTAAATTTAAAGATGTCTAGTATTACAACTTTTTTCAGGAAACATTAGTTTAGATAAACGATTTTTACATGATATTAAGAATTTCTTATCTAAACTTGTAAACTACATTCTAAACTTAGCTTCCTATTGTCAAAGACAAAAATCTTATAATGTGTGTTGAAGGTTAGAAAGTTGACTTTGGAGCAAGGACAACATTGTACCTAAATTTAACTTTAAGTCAGGTATTTTGCAAGGGCATTTCTTGCCCTATACACCTGCAGGAGGGCCAATTGGCAAAAGTTTAGGGCTTTAAGTTTTTAGACTTACAATGCCAAAGCCTGCCAGATGGCCAAAAAAAAAGAAGAGTGCATTGAGCCAAGGCCAAGGAAAAAGCAGCTAGTGGACAGTCCGTCCAAACAAAACAGAGTGAGAGAGAGAGTTAAGCGACATAAGCCTCGGAAAGAGAGCGTCCTGACGTGCTTAGAAGTCTCACGCAAAATGTGAAGCCTAAGGGGACTGACCCCAGTGAACTAAACGTTCAGAATTTGGTCAAAAATCTGTACGATCTGTACGGATTCAAAGTCTGTCCGAATTCTTAACCAAAATTATGGGAAATTTAAGTTGTCGTTAAGACTTCTGACCGAATTCTGATGTTGAGTTTTAATGAATACGGATGTGTTTTCCAACTTGTCTTGTCGATTTTTGACAAAACTCTGAAAAATAATTCTTTTAGAATTCGGATGTAAATTCCCAAATTCCGGATGTAACATTCCCGGAATTTGGGAATGTAAATTCCCAAATTCCAACCAATTTGGAAAGAATTCTTATAGAATTGGAATGTGTTTGCAGACAGTTCAAATTGCAAGTTTGCCTTTCAATATTCCATTAAGGATCTCCTTTTTATAGACGAGTCCTAACGGCGCGCCGACACCTTTTTGGAGAGAAATTTTAACAAGGCAAAGTAACTCACAAATGTCGCCAGAAATATGTGGGGATAACCACGACTGAAAAGCTTTTCTGACGTTCTCGTCAATATTCGAACCCAGTCACTCAGCGTCAACAAAAATATGTAAAAAAGGAAGCACAAAAAAGCGATCGAGTTCAGACATCGTTTAGAATTCCTTCCGAACTGTTGGGAAAAATTTCAACCGGTAAAAAAATGTTTTACAAAAGCAAGCACAAAAAAGATGACAAAAGAAATCCGACACAGAGTTTCTGTCGAGACAAAAATTCCTAACGGTTCAAAAAAACGTGTGAAAAAGCAAGCACAAAAACATCCCACACGAAGTTCAGACATCGTTCAGAATTCTTTCAGAACTGTCGAAACAAAAATTCTTGCAGATATGCAGCTCAGAAATAGTTCAGAAACCCTTCCGAACTGTCGAAAAAAAAAAAACTTAATGAAAGACGGACAGACTTCGTTTTGAATTCTTTCAAAAAAGTCGGATCAACTATTCCCTCAGAATGTCAAACAGAATTCGGAATGAACTCGGTAAGATCTTTTTGAAAGACTTCAGAATTTGTTCAGATTTGTCTGACATCAGACATTTGGTTCGCTGGAACGTTGCGGTACAATCCATGAGGAAGACGAAAATGGGAACAATTCTCCTGGTGATGGGGAAGGACACGCTTAATGAATCAGCGGTGTTCCTGGGTCTTAAACCAATTGCGAATATAGATATCTAGAACGTAGACTCCATCTCACCGCCGCCATCAACGTGGTAAACGGTGCTAACGAAGATGAAACGCTTGTGCTCCTGGCGGCCACAATCAGCAGAGAACAACGAAGGGTTTTCGTCTCCTTGCCGGTAGCAGCAGTCAAGGAGCTTAAGACAAGCAGAATAAAGATCGGAATTACGAACTGTCGTATACAGTACCAGGAAAATCGCAAACGATGTCTCCGATGCTTCGGAATTTCAAAATGCTGCCGAATTCCAGTCTAAATTTGATGCTATCCAGGATGCATTTAAAGAATCTGATAGTAATAATATAGTGGCAGGCGACTTTAACACCCGAGCTGTAGAGTGGGACATGCAATAGATCAACTCAAGCGGTAGAAGAATATTGTAGATGACATCAAGGAACACTGTCTTTCCTACCAACATCGACGTTCAGAAATTTGAGACGAATTTCAATAAACAATGCTCCTTCTTTCTCCTTCCAAACGTTCCTAATTGCCAACACAATGCACTGCATATATTGTTATGAAGAGAAATAAAGGACGGGATTGGTTGGGACCAATAGTGGGATTGTTCCTAGTATTAACAAACAGAGCCGCAGTATACTGGTGGAATGACGCAATGGTGAACACAGACGTGATAAAGTACGCTAAACGCAGGGGCGCATCAGAAGCAGAACATGTCCATATAAGAAGGTTGAAAAGGAACCGGGAGCGCCATTACCAAAAGCAAAAGACAAATAGGAAGAACTAAAAGAATACCACAACCGAGACCCCTTGGGGCTTGGATACAAAATCGTTATGAAAAAGCTTGGAATGAAAAGTCCAACTACGGAGATGGATGATAAAACAATGCGGAATACTGTAACCACCCTAGACCAAGCAACGAAATCATTGGAGTGGGCACACACACTCCCTATTCACTCTTGAAGAACTTCAACTCGCTGTAAGTAGCTTTCAAATCAGAAAGGCGCCCGGCCCCGACGGATTCTCAGTAAAAGTATGAAGATAATCGCCGATAAAAGGCCAGAGATGATTTTAAACATCTATAAAAGATATCTGTCAGAAGGAATATTCCTAAATGCATAGAAACAACAAAGGCTGGTTTTGATCAGCAAGGGGCAAGGTGATCCAGAATCGTCATCGTCTTACTGGCTACTGTATATGCTGGACACAGCGGACAATCCGTCTGATAAAGACTTGTGGGGACAATCGGCGAAGGAGAAAGACTCTCGAAATGGCAACATGACTTCCGCGCAGGGAAGTCGACAATAGGGGTGCCTAAGGACGTGCTTGAGGTTGTCGAAGAAGGCCAATGACTGAATTGTCGTAGCAGACCCATCATCTTGCTGGCAACGCTGGATGTTAAGAACGCCCAAAACAGCTTCACAGCACATATTACAGGCCATTAAATGGACTTTAAAGTGCTGGAGTATCTGATGGGGATCAGACCTGGTGCTCTTCTACACACCTTCCGAAGGTTTGAGGAGGTATGAAGTTACGTCGGGCGCTGCACAAAGTTCCATACTTGGCCCGACCTCTGGAACCTCAGCTACAACGTAAGGCTGAGGATGAAGATGATAGCAAACACATTACTGGCCGGATACGCAGACGACATTCTCATCACAGCAAGAAATATTGAGCGCAACGAAGACTACAGTAGGTCATGATTAGAACTGGACATTGGTTTGGATCCCACGGGCTACAGCAGGCAATGCAAAAGGCTGAGCTACTCTTGCTCACGAGGAGATAGTTGTGGATCGAGGACGTCGTCTTTCACACGAGAAGGAACGTGAAATACCTAGGGGTACAACAGTACGCAGTACGCGACAGCAAAAGCGGCGAAGATAACGGCCCAATTATGGCGATTTATAGGGACTATCGGAGGACCTCTACCAGGCTGTCGCAAGCTATTGATGGGGGCCTGCAATAGTATTTTTTTATATGGACATTTGAGGTAAATTCCTACAGACCAGATGCGGGGTACAGCGCTGCTTTCGGTACAGAAACGGCCGCTCTAAAAGTTAATTCATCTTACCGAACAGTGCCTGAACCCGCAATTCTCGTCATTGGTGGTATGTTGCCAATAGATGTACAGGCCCTATAGCCGATGAAAATACATGACTCAAAACTGCAGCTCAAACCGGAGTCCGTGTTGGAAGATATTCGACAAGACACGCTTAGCCTTTGGCGGCCAAGATGAAAAAATTACACGCGAGGCAGAGGTCCATCTATCTCGCGTGTCATTGAAGCTCATTCCCGATATACGTCAATGCATCGACGCAGGCAATATCTTAACACGCATGCTTCCACAAGTACCTACACAGAACGGGAAAATGCAGCTCACCATTCTGCATCTACGAAGAAGAAGAGGTGGTGGATGATGCAGAGCACACGGTCTTCCGCTGTCAACGATGACGCTACAGCTGGGCGCGACTAGAATAGCAGATCGGTGAAAAAAGAGGGGAAAACCTAACAACGAAGATGTGCAGCGGAGAGGATAGCATGTGATAGGATAGGATGTGACAACTTTTGTCGAAGAGATTCTCAGATCAAAGTTTATGGGCCGGCGGCGTCATTGGGCCTTAGTTCTTCAGTGACGATCATAATCGACACGTTACTATGAAAGGGAATCGCTACCGTTCAATGATAACAGGATATTTTTGGAACCATCTGGATAATATTGACTTGGGGGACATTTGATTCCAACAGGACGGCGCCGCAAACCACACAGTGAATAACACAATCAATTTATTGGAAATCAATTTTGGACAACGTGTTATCTCACGAAATGGTTCAGTGGATTGGACGCCTCGGTCGTGCGATTTAACGCCGTTAGACTTTTTCGTGTGGTCTATGCCAACAACTCTAAGGTCTATGGCAACAACCCAGTACGAATGTTAACCGTGAAATTGAAGCAGTTTCGGCCGATTTATGCTTGAAAACCGTCAATAATTGTTCAGCGTCTGGACTTTGCAAACGTGCCTGTGGTGTCCGTGGAAAAGAAATGATTATTATGCAGCATAATGGCATTGAACGTAATTTCATAGGAATAAAGAATTTCATTGGTATCCAAAACCGTTTATATTAAAAAAAAACTTTGTTGCGCTCTTATTGAAAACCCCTTCAGTAACTGCTATATGGAGAGGGCTCCTGGGTGCAGGAACACTAAGACGTCTGGAGTAGGTTAGGTTGAAAAGAGGGTGCAGATATTAATCCGCCCCATGCCACTATGGACGTACACCTAAGCCAGTAATCGGCTTGTTGTGCGCTCTAAAAACTACAAAGTAACCTCTAAAAAGAAAATTTTAAGTTAGGAATTCCATGCTATTTACAAAATCCTTAATTGTTTTCAATACTACTCCCCTAAGTTGGTTCATGTCTGGTATTGTGTCTCCACCTAATTGCCGGTATCTGTTAGACGCGAAAGCCGGGCAATGACAATGGAAATGCTCCAACGTCTCATCATCTGCGGTCGGAAATCTAAAATAGTGGTCCTCATCGCTCCGCCTATGCCAAGACAACATGTTCTCTGAACCTGTTGTATGGTCCTTATGTTGCACTTTTTCTCCATAGTAGTCCATCAAACTACTGAAGCGTAAGTAAGTATTGGTCCAATCACGCTCCTGTAGAGCCACTGTACTATCCTAGGATTCAGGCCCCATTCCGTCAATACGCTCCTGAATGTGACACTTCCAATTCAGTTTCCTGTCCAAAATCACACCTAAGTATTTTACCTTGTCAGATATCGAAATCGTCTTATTAAGGAAACGTGGTGCGTTAAATTGGCCCACCTTCGTCTTCCTCGTGAATAGGCATATTTCAGTTTTCTCTGGTTGACCTCTGGGTCTAGCCCAGTCATATGCCATATGCAAGATCCTTTCGGCCCTTCTGCATAGCTCGTTCGGATCCTTACCCCTTAGAAGTATTATAACATCGTCTGCGTACCAGACGGGTTGAAATCCCTCACCAGTCAGCATCTGTAAAAGGTCACTTATGGTGGTCACCCATAGGAGTGGCGATAAAATGCCCCCCTGTGGCGTGCCCTGTGCCACTTTCTCCCTTATATTTATGCCATTGGACACACAATTTATCCACCTGTTCCTTAGCATATGGTTTATCCAGTCTCTAAGGAACGGGTCCACCCGGTACTGGTCTAAGGATTGGATCAGTGTGTCGCTCGCTAAAAGCCCCCTCGATGTCAATGCATACCGCCAGTGTGTACGTTTTGGCATCGAACGATTCTTCTATTTTATGCACAACCTCGTGCATGGCAGTCTCCACCGACCTTCCCTTGACATTGGCATGCTGTTTGTATTTGAGCAGTTCGCTGGTTGTTATGCTCTTTATTATGGTGTTCACAATACGTTCCATGGTTTTGAGTAGAAAGGATGTAAGGCTTATGGGTCTGTAGGCCCTTGGTGTCACATAACTTGCCTCGCCGGGCTTGGCGAGGCAAGTTACAAGGGGATCCATCTCGAAGTAATGGTAGAGCGGTGCCGTGGTGGTTTGCATATCTCGAGAGATAAAGTGGGTTTTTAGCCGGTAAAGACCGAACCCAGCATGCGGCGAAAGATGGGTAATGCATTTTCTTACCTTATGCCAACAAAAACCAAAATAAAAATATGGTATTGTTTTGTGTTCTGGCGGACAAATCTCCAAAAATCCACAAACTGTTCAATACTCTGTCGGATTCAAAGGATAGCTTGTCTTTGCATCACTGTCTCACTGAGGACGAGTTAATGCTTCTGGGAATTGTGGCTAGAAAAATTAGTATTCTTCTTGTTCAGTATAATAATTCCCTCAATGCTTCATAAAAATTTATTTGTTAAGAATATATTGATAAAAAAAATTCCCCTCATTATTATACAATCCTCGATAGCCACATTGAATTTGTGTGGGAGTGTAAATTAATTGGCAGTTCAATGGAGAAAAATGATTACGAGGCGTTAGCTTCTAATTGCTTATTTGTAAGTGTATTTATTTAATTAATTGAATGCCAAGACTAAAGCAAACTACAATAGTGATATTTAGCGCCTTTTTACCCATAAATCATTGAGATTTTCGCTTAACGCTTGTATTCCTACATACTATCCCAAGGCAGCCGGTTGTACGTACCGGATTGACCCGATGAAGTCCTTCATCGGCAAGGGCTGCCGCCTCAGTGTACAACACACTGCTACAACAACAACAACATTCCTAACGAATATCGTTTTGAAAAATCTTCTCCACAATCACTTTCACAGATTCGCACATCTCATCACATGCTGAGGTAGATGAGTGAAATTAATTACCAAAGACAATGGCAGCAAACTCCCAAGCCATATGTTTTCATGATTTGTTTGACCAGCAATCTGTTCAGGGTCTCTTAAAAATCGCTTGTTGCTTTTTGTTTGCGGTAAAGTTTGTGCCATAAATCTCCATTGTTGTTTATTCCGTCGTATAAGTGAACTCCCCAATTGGTATTTTGGCAATTTGTTAATACCCCTTAGTTTTTAAGTCGAGAGCGTAGCGAAGTTATCTTTCCAGAGAAAACACTGTTTTTCGATTGAAGCCTCTTTCGTGTTTTGTGAAGTTCTTACCCTCGAGTCTTGAACTGTCAAATAGTTTTCAGAAAATAATAATTTATGTTTTGTCCATTTCTATCTTCATGATGATATCATTATTTACTATGTCAAAAGAATTTTGACAAACTAAATGGCTCAGGCCATAGATATGTTATAGTCAGTGCGTCAGTCATATGGTCATTGGGGGAGAAACAATCAGTTACTAAAAAATATTTATAAATCATTGATTATAGAAATTATTTTTAAAGTTTGAGTAGCTGGCCATCAAAAACGCCTTGGGTTTGTTATGAACAATTTCGTTGGTTATAAATTAAAAATATTTTTACAAATAAAATCTTTTTATTGTGTGTCAAAAATCAATATTTCTAGAATTTTTAAATTTTATATACATATATGGTTATTTCTGGCATTTCGGAACTTGCAAAACTATGAGCAAACATAGCAAACTATGAGCTTACGCAGACATAGATCATAATGCTTAAAACCTACACATCTACGAGATTACTAATGATTTTTTTCCTAGATTGTAGGATTTTACCACTGATCTCAAGCCAAAGAAGCGAAACTTCAACATAAGGATAACTACTTATAAAGACGGTACAGTGGACATAACCTTTCATTTCGCATTTTGATAGCTTTGTAAGAATTTTTCTGTTTCCTAAATTAAAATACAAAGTCACTTACTACCAAAGAAATTGAAATAAATTCATATGCTGAAAAAATGTTTGTCCAAACTTTAAAGATTCGAGCCAGCCATATAGAACTTAATTTAAAGATGCCAAATTTTTTAAGGACACATTTCTTTTGGCGAAAGTTTTTTTACTTGATATTAAAGAGGAAAGACAACGGAGAATATGGTGAGGCTTTTGATGAAAACACATTTTCCATAGTATACCACGGTACTCACAGAGTCACCGGAATCTTAGAATAAAGATGTTGATCAAAGGCAACAGAATTTATGGTAAAGGAATCCTATTAAGGCTCATACAATTAATATCAGTCTGTCAAAATCGTTCTCTATTCCGATAGAATCAGAAGGTGAACAAATGGATGAAAAAAGCCTTATGTCGTCTTCATATATCAATATCCTTGAAGATCGAATAATAGACGGAAGATCATTCAAGTATAGAGCAAATAGAATCGGGCCAAGATGACTATCCTGCGGAACACCAGCGTAGCCATTATTCGTCTCGACTCGCGTCCTTCAAAGGAGACGCTTTGATATCCACTTCAAGAGTCTCGGGGGAAACACCGTCAAGTTAAGCTTATGATGTAAAATCCTATGATTAACCGTGTCGAGTGCCTTGCTAAAATCGGAATATGTATAATTCCTCGTGATAATGATTCAGGCACATAATGATTCAGGCACTCCAAAAGGTTCATAGCCGTCGACTTGTATCTCAAAAACCTGTATTGACTTTCTCAAATAATCTATCGAAATTTCTTTGCAAGCCCACGCGTTCAAATTGTGCAAGTAACATTGGAATGGCATTTAATTTAGCAATTCCTCTTTAATTCTGTATATTAAACCTCAGCCACTCTTATGAAGAGGAACTTTGTAACTCTCCTTTCAAATCTATGGAAAACAACAATGCGCGTTTGCGAACAGTTAAATAAATTAGTCAGTGGCATATACAACAGTCTCGCACAATACTTCAAATTGGCCAATGGTACGCCGTCGGGTTCAGGAGAATAACTAGACTTCAATCCAGCAAAAACCTCATCTCAAGTCAAAGTTACATTAGAAATAAAATGACAAGACCGAATATCATAGGAACAATCAGACATGATAGGACGGAATTCCACATAAGTCGACTGAAAAAAATCTGCAAATAGTTCCGAAATGAATATCGTGAAACCGCATGTAGTTAGGAAAGCCTATAGTCTTTCTCTTCGAGTTAACAAAATTAAAAAAGCTTTTGAGATCAACATTCAATTTAAACCCTATGTGATGTAAATATTCATCGTAAAATTTCTTACTCATCTCGTCTATTTTTGCAGTTCTTTAGACGTCGTAGATCCTTTGGAACACAAAGGGGTCAATAAGCATAAGGGAGACATTTAACGTTGGATGATAGCCATCCTCTGGATTAAAGAAGTGGATAGTCCGTGATACATATACGTGACTCAGTACATCTATTCCAAAAAATCGCAGGTTTTGGCAAGAATATCCCGAATATCCGGAGTGTTTGGTGTGTTAACCGAGCCATATACTCAGAAAGCCTGGCAGGAGGCAAGAGTGTTATTTATAACCAAACTCGGCAAGGCAAGTTATGCGACACCAAAGACCTACAGACCTATCAGCCTTACGTCCTTTCTACTCAAACCCATGGAACGTATTGTAGATATCACGATAAACTGCTTAAATACATACAGCATGCCTATGTCAAGGGAAGGTCAGTGGAGACTTCCCTGCACGAGGTTGTACATAAAATAGAAGAACCCTTCGATGCCAAGAAGTACACATTGGCGGTATGCATTGACATCGAGAGGGCGTTTAACTATGTGCGGACTGACATACTGATCCAATCCTTAAACCTGTAACGGGTCGACCGGTTCCTTAGAGACTAGATAAACCATATGCTAAGAAATGGGTGGATAAATTATGGGTCCCATGACACAAATATTAGGGAGAAACTGCCGCAGGGCACGCCACATGGGGGCATGATGTTGTCAGAATGAATGAAGAAGCTCCAACGAATAAGTCTTTTGAAGGCGATCACAGTGGTACTCGCAAACCTCGACGACCAAAAGCCTGATGGAAGATCAAGTGGTGAAAGACATCGCGAAACTTGGTGTCAGAGATTTTAGAAGAAGCATGGAAGATTGAAGTGCTTGGAACAATAGTCTCAGTTCGGCTAATGGGGCAAATGTACTGTCATAACCAATTAAAGTAAAGTAAGATCTTGAACAGGAAACTAAATTGGAAGTGTAACATTCAGGAGCGTACCGAGAAAGCTCACAGATGTTGGCCACTACGCAGGTTCAAAGTGGGGCCTGAATCCGAGAATAGTCCACTGGCTCTACAGGTGCCTTTACTGTACTTACTTACGCCTCAATAATTTGGTAGTCTGGGATGGAAGAAAAGTTCAACATAAGGATAATACAACAGGTTCAGAGAACATATATTCTTGACATAGGCTGGACGAAGAGGACCATGTCCACTAGGACCCATAGCAGCCACTACGGCTATGAGACTTAAGGCGATAGAGAACGGATGGAGGATAGGAGCAGCTCATACCATCACGGTAAAATCGAGGCCACGATAGGAAACCTGAAAGAAGTTTCCAATCGGATACCTGAGAAGACACTTTAGGTCGAGTTCGAGGCAGAGTCTTAGATTGACGGAACTGTGGTACTGCAATCTGAAAGATCATGCTACACAGGGGAGTCTACTTTGAGAAATCTAAAACTGAGATAGTTCACTGGCTCTACAGGAGTGTGATTAGACCAATACTTACTTACACCTCAGTAGTTTGATGGACTGCGAAACAGAAAAAGTGTAACTGTAACTGGTCTATTCTATATATCCGAACCATAGACATACTGATTAAGTGAGAGGCAGCCACTGCGGCTATGAGACTTAAGGCGATAGAGAATGGATAGAGGATATGAGCAGGTCATACCATCACGGTATAATCGAGCGACGACACTTGAGGTCGAGTGCGAGGCACGGACGGAACTCTGGTATTGCCATCTGGAAGTTCATGCTACACGGATGGATCAAAGCCAAAGCACAGAGTGGGCCTGGGGGTCTACATTGAGAACCCAGGAACTGAGATCTGTTAAACTGCCTGAGTGAGTTGGTATGGTGTTGGTGCGAGGATGAACGTATTAACGGATATCGCAAACTGGCCATTAGGGCAATAACAACCACGACGGTAGGACCACCAACAGTTTTGGAGTGTAAGAAGATCATTAACGCCTTCTCTGAGGATGACACGATCCTCGTTGTTTGGATGGCGGGCCATAGTGGAATAAGGGGGAATGAAAGAACAGACGATTGGCAGTGAAGGCCTGAGGATTGCCGTCAATTAACCTGGTTAACCCGAAGCCTTTCGGGACGACGCAGTCCGAGTTAAGGGCGTGGTCGACGAACGCTCATTTAACACTATGGAACAGCGAAACGGTTGGTAGGACAACGACAATCCTGCAGTCCTATCCACGTTTTAGCTCAATGATATGAAGCCTCCCTTATCCAATTCTACTCCAATCTTAGTGGTTTGTTTTGACTTCCAACAACTATGCCAAGTATGGTCCAAATCGGTTCATAACCTGATATAGCATCCATATAAACCGGTCTCCTGATTATACTTTTTGACTTTTAAGCTACTTGCTAAGACGGTTCATAACCTGATATAGGTCCCATATAAACAGCTCTCCCTATTTTACTTTTTGTAATTTGCAATTCTTATCCGATTTGGCTGAAATTTTGCACAATGACTTCTACTTTGGTGTCCAATAGCCAAACCAAGTATGGCCCCATAGCTTAGCAATTCTAATCCATAATTTTTTTGCCTATAAAGAGATATTGGGCAAAGAACTTGATAAATGTGATCCATGGTGGAGGGTATATAAGATTCGGCCAGGCCGAACTTAGCAGACTTTTACTTGCTTATTTTACATATTCGTAATCTACTAGCTAATACCATTCAGGTTGGAGCACCTCACCTCCATTCTTTAGTGGTGGGTATAAAACATAGCATTTGAAGTGCCCGGAGTCGACTTTGGAGTGGGAGTCGGAGTAGAGCAGTTTGCCTAGAGTCAGAGTGGAGTCAAAATTGCTCGACTCCACAGCCCTGTACCAAATGCAAGAAATTGATTTACTATTGTTATTTATAAGCGTTTTAGCTATTTTAATAAAATAAACCTTAAATTAATTAGTGGTTTACTAAGCCACGACAGCAATACTAGAAACCATCGAGTTCAACAATATCGAACGTATTTTTTATTACTAAATAACATCTGTTTCTAATTTTCCCCCTATGGATTTTAGTCCAAAGGCGCCTTTTACCTTTATGAGGACTATGATGGACAAGCACATCTCATCTTTTTTCATTATGTTTTCGGGTGAACCTTTATTTATTTCGCGCACTGTAGCTTACATTAAGCCCCAAAAATAGTGCATCATTACCCATTTTGATTTCTTCAAAC
This sequence comes from Stomoxys calcitrans, assembly GCF_963082655.1. Lineage (NCBI taxonomy): Eukaryota > Metazoa > Arthropoda > Insecta > Diptera > Muscidae > Stomoxys > Stomoxys calcitrans. The sequence goes on along the minus strand of NC_081552.1, from coordinate 168,428,805 downwards.
CGATCCAGCTTTAAATTGATTTAATACACGTTCATTTTTAGCTGAATCCATAAAGCCAGTTTGTATATGCCCAATACAAATAACTCCTAAAACTCACTTTTCACCCGATCGCAATGAAATTAGGTACGATGAGTTTAATATATTAGCTGTCTCAACGTTCATGTTAAAAGTAGTGCAAAAGCTCCACTTTATAATGAGGCCTGTAAAAACTTTTCGCATGTTTCATTTCACTTTTTTATAAAATTTTAAATTGTTTACTAAAATTGATCTTTTCAACAACCATAATTGAATTCAGAATCCTTCTCTGATTTGGGGAAGTTTCCTCTGCTTAATGTAACGTTCTTGAAAAATGTACGCATGTTGTTGTATTCCTATTCTAAGGTGTAACACCAAAGTCATAATTCACTGTTCCCAGCTATAATTTTAATTAAAAATTCTGTTGAGGACAAATTCATAACCTCATTTAGATGATACGTGTCGTGTGGATCGATGCACTTGAGGCATTTGACGATTTGCCTTCAAAGTCTATTGCCGCAAAGCCTATACCCCACCGAAGGGTTTCCCCCAAACACATTGCTACGGTCTTGTCTTGGCCATTCCATTTGCCAATGCCTGTTTGTAGCGTCCACATGAACTGGGCCCAATCCAATTAATATTCCAGGCAGTCACTTACAGAGAGTGTCTTTAAATATTTTGTTTCATTTCACTTAACTTTTGTAACACAATTCGTTTTACATTGTGGCACTCATAAATTGTCGATAATTTTCTCTTGATTTGTATTCAATGCAAAAACGATATTTGGATTTGTAATGAATTGAAATGAATGCACTTGGAAGACATTAAAATTTGAAGCTGCATCAACATTGAATTGCTTATGGGGGGAAAAGCAAGTAGGCAACTCTCTCTTTTTCCACTCTCCACCAGAGGAAGTGGGGTAAACTTACAGCGATATTTAGTTTGTAAATCATTGTTCAGTATTTATTCTGGCAAGCCTGTGCTGGCGTATGGATTGGAAATGGTTTTCGCAATAATCAGTTTATTTATTCGAACTCAGGTCAGAATTTCTGTTGATAATCGGGTTAGCATCTTTACTGTAAAATTTTGTATCTTTATTATGTTGAAAGCATATTAGAGACCATGTAAAGTCAAGCTTTTAGGAATGTGGCTTCCAAATATCTCATATTGTCTGATCAAGGAATAGCCGCGCCATTCATTTCTATGTTCCCGCTAGGCAGTGTATTTCCCTGCATTGATTTTTATTTCCAATGTGTTAAAGAAACTGTCATCAAAGGATCGTTGCAGTCCATTCGGAATATGATGCGGTTTGACGCCCGGCGAATAAATCACGGTGTCGTCTACGTAAATCAGTGATGCACAACATGAAAATAAAACTGTATGCGTAAATTACTCTCCACACATTTTTAAATTTCTTTCTTTTAATAAACAAGTAAAAAGGCGATAGGTTCGGCCGGGCCGAACTTTGGATACCCACCACCTCGGGTATATATTTAACCCACTTTCCGCCAAAATCCGGTGAAAAATACATACCTTATGCCCCATAGCAGCTATATCGAAATATGTTCCGATTTGGACGAAATACTAATAAGTACAATTCATTGTTCAATTGTGTATAACAAAATATTGGCCTTTCAAGTAGCTATATCTAAAAATAAACCGATTTGAACCATGTACTACACGGATGTCGAAATGCTTAGCATAAGTCACTGTGTAAAATTTCAGTGAAATCGTATTATAAATGCGACTTTTATGGGATCAAGACTATAAATCGAGATATCGGTCTATATGGCGGAACTGGGTCAAATTCGAAAAGGATGTCGAAGGGCCTAACACAACTCACCGTCCCAAATTTCGGCGTCATCGGACAATAAACGCGCCTTTTATGGGCCCAAAACATTTAATCGAGAAATCGGTCTATATGGCAGCTATATCCAAATCTGGACCGATCTGAGCCAAATTGACGAAGTACGTCGAAGGGCATAACACAAATCACTGTCCCAAATTTCTAAAACCCTAAATCAGGGGATCGGTCTATATGGCAGCTATATCCAAATCTGGACCAATCTGGGCCAAATTGACGAAGGATGTCAAAGGGTCTAAGACAACTCACTGTCCCAAATTTCAGCAAAATCGGATAATAAATGTGGCTTTTATGCGCCTAAGACCCTAAATCGGGGGATCGGTCTATATGGCAGCTATATCCAAAACTGGACCGATCTCGGTCAAATTGACAAAGGATATCGAAGGGCCTATGACAACTCACTGTCCCAAATTTCAGCAAAATCGGATAATAAATGTGGCTTTTGTGGGTCTAGGACCCTAAATCGTAGGATCGGTCTATATGACAGCTATATCCAAATCTGAACCGATCTGGGCCAAATTGACGAAGGATATCTAATTGCCTAAGACAACTCACTGTCCCAAATTTCAGCGAAATCGGATAATAAATGTGGCTTTTATGGGCCTTAGACCCTAAATCGGAGGATCGGTCTATATGGCAGCTATATCCAAATGTGGACCGATCTGAGCCAAGTTGACAAAGGATGTTGGAGGGCCTAACACAACTCACTGTCTCAAATTTCAACAAAATCGGATAATAAGTGTGGCTTTTATGGGCCTAAGACCCTAAATCGGCGGATCGGTCTATATGGGGGCTATATCAAGATATAGTCCGATATAGCCCATCTTCGAACTTAACCTGCTTATGGACAAAAAAAAAAATCTGTGCAAAATTTCAGCTCAATATCTCTATTTTTAAAGACTGTAGCGTGATTTCAACAGACAGACGGACGGACATGGCTAGATCGTCTTAGATTTTTACGCTGATCAAGAATATATATACTTTATAGGGTCGGAAATGGATATTTCGATGTGTTGCAAACGGAATGACAAAATGAATATACCCCCATCCTTCGGTGGTGGGTATAAAAAATTTATTTATCCGTCAAAAAGATTGATGTTGTTTTAAAAGAAAACATTATATTAACAAGTAAAAGCGTGCTAAGTTCGGCCGGACCGAATCCTGGGAACCCACCACCATAGATTCTGCTAAAATATAGGAGCTATATCTGGTTATTAACCGATTTGGAGCGTACTTGGCACAGTTATTGAAAGTCATAAAAAAACACTATATGCAAAATTTCAGCCAAATCGGACAAAAATCGTGGCTTTTAAGGGCTCAAGAAGTGAAATAGGGAGATCGGTTGATATGGGAGCTATATCATGTTCTTGACCGATTTGGACCGCGCTTGGCACAGTTGTTGACTATCACAAGAGAACACTATGTGCAAATTTCAGCCAAAAAGGTCCTGTTTCCATTCTTCTTTATGACGTCTTGTCAAAAATCGGAAGCATTTGTTATGTTCTTTGTACTAATTTATTATACCCTCCACCATAAGATGGGGGGTATACTAATTTCGTCATTCTGATTGTAACTACTCGAAATATTCGTCTGAGACCCCATAAAGTATATATATTCTTGATCGTCGTGAAATTTTATGTCGATCTAGCCAAGTCCGTCCGTCCGTCCGTCTGTCTGTCGAAAGCACGCTAACTTCCGAAGGAGTAAAGCTAGCCGTAAAGCTGCCCATGAACACTCCATTGTGTCTTACAAATGTGGCCAGCATTAGAATGGAATAACCGCCACTGAAAATTGATGTTCTCGCCAGAATTCGAACACCGGCGTTCAGCATCATAGACGGACATGTTAACATCTGCGCTACGGTGGCCGCCAAGTACAAGTCGTACATTTTGTCCCAATTTTCAAAAAATATGTCCCTAGTTCAAACTTTGCAGCTTGTTAATTGCCGAAATCTTAAAATTTTGCTTGCTCTTTGTGAGTAAAATGCAACAATTTTTAACTGCCGATTATTATGAGGAATTTTCTTCATTCCTGTTCACTTTTAGTATGAAACTTTCACAGTGGAATATAAATTACTTATTGTGTTAATTGCAAATGTTGCCTATGAACATTCCACCAAGGAACAGGGGTAAACTTCTCACATATCAATGAGTGCAGTCCGATTCAAGTTTAAGCTCAATGGCAAGCGGCCTCCTTTTTATAGCCGAGTCCGAACGGCGTGCGCAGTGCGACACCTCTTTAGAGAGAAGTTTTTACGTAACATAGTATCTCGCAAATGTTGCCAACACTAGGTGCGGTAACCATCTCTGATGGTCTTACCAGGATTCGAACCCAGGCGTTCAGCGTTATAGGCGGACATGCTAACCTCTGCGCATCGGTTAGCTGCGCCATTTATTATACCCTCCACCATAAGATGGGGGGTATACTAATTTCGTCATTCTGATTGTAACTACTCGAAATATTCGTCTGAGACCCCATAAAGAATATATATTCTTGATCGTCGTAAAATTTTATGTCGATCTAGCCATGTCCGTCCGTCTGTCCGTCCGTCCGTCCGTCTGTCTGTCGAAAGCACGCTAACATCCGAAGGAGTAAAGCTAGCGGCTTGAAATTTTGCACAAATACTTCTAATTAGTGTAGGTCGGTTGGTATTGTAAATGGGCCATATCGGTCTATGTTTTGATATAGCTGTCATATAAACCGATCTTGGGTCTTGACTTCTTGAGCCTCTAGAGTGCGCAATTCTTATCCGATTGGGATGAAATTTTGCACGACGTGTTTTGTTATGACATCCAATAACTGTGATAAGTACGGTTCAAATCGGTCCATAACCTTATATAGCTGTCATATAAACCGATCTTGGGTCTTGACTTCTTGAGCCTCTAGAGGGCGCAATTCTTATCCGATTGGAATGAAATTTTGACGTGTTTTGTTACGATATCCAATAACTGTGCTAAGTATGGTTCAAATCGGTCCATAACCTTATATAGCTGTCATATAAACCGATCTTGGGTCTTGACTTCTTGAGCCTCTAGAGGGCGCAATTCATATCCGATTGGAATGAAATTTTGCACGACGTGTTTTGTTACGATATCCAATAACTGTGCTAAGTATGGTTCAAATCGGTCCTTAACCTGATATAGCTGCCATATAAACCGATCTGGGATATTCACTTCTTGAGCCTCTAGAGGTCGCAATTATTATTTGGTTTGCCTGAAATTCTCGGATTCTCTCATGACCATCAACATACGTGTTTATTATGGTCTGAATCGGTATATAGCCCGATACAGCTCCCATATAAATCGATCTCTCTATTTTACTTCTTGAGCCCCCAAAGGGCGCAATTCTTATTCGAATTGGCTGACATTTTACACAGGTCTCCAACATATAATTTAATTGTGGTCCAAACCGGACCATATTTTGATATCGCTCTAATAGCAGAGCAAATCTTTTCTTAATTCCTTTTTTTGCCTAAAAAGAGATGCCGGGAAAAGAACTCGACAAATGCGATCCATGGTAGAGGGTATATAAGATTCGGCCGGCCGAACTTAGCACGCTTTTACTTGTTGTGTATTTAAGTTAAACGAAAATAGGTGTATATTAATAATAAAGCAAGTAAAAGCTTGTTCGGCCCGAAAAGTTAAGACCCAAGATTTTGTAATAGTGTTGTAATGTTTGTGGAAAATTGATCAAATAGCTTTAATGAAGAACAGTTAACAATTGGTAGTTGCAGCATCAATGGTCTCTGGTATGAGAACTTGAGAATGAGAGTGTTGCTTCTATATGTTGTTCTTACTCGGTGGGCAAAAAATAGTAGGGAGTTTGTTCATGATTTTAAAATTCTTTACTTATTCTGCCCAATCTTTTACGTCCCCTTCAAAGTAATCACCCATGGCCGCAAAACACTAATCTCAACTTTTCTAATTCTCGTAACAATTGTTAAATTCAATTTCGAGAATAGCCTTCAATGGGAGTAGCAATTCACGTTAAATGTCTTCAATTGACTCAAAAGGGTTCCCCGCAGCGGTCGCTTGAAGCTTTGATTCAGTCGTACTCTCCAAGTTTCAGTAAACAGAAATTTGTCTGATAGACATAATTCTGAGGAAGAACTACCGCAAGGTTCTCTCCTTGCCTCTCATGGTCGAAGCGGCATACGGACTGGCCAGGAATGGATCGCTGGTTGACACAGATCTTGCTATGGATTCAGTGAAACCTCCACTGTGCGAGCTCTTTGGCGAGGTGGACGCCTTCCACGATGGCTTCGTAGATAAGGCCCAGTGGCGGAGTATTTCGCGAAACAAGACGTTGCCTTATCCTAGTGCTGAGAAAACATAGCTTAGGAAAGATAATAAAAGTCCTGACTAGTCATCGCAACGTCACATTGTCCCACGTTGGGAAATTAGTGCACAACTTTTTACCTATTGATTTGAAAGATAAAAAATGTTCTCGACATTTGTAGAGGAGGACATATGCTTTCTGGCGTTGTTGGCCTATATCTTTAATACAGGGTAAGGTACAGGGTCTCAAAGGCTATCACTTTTGATCTACTGAACCGATTTGCATGGTTTAGGATGAAAAATGGATAAAAAAGATAAACATAGTGTAGTAAAAAAAAGTGTAGCAAAAAAGTAATCTACATTAAATTCTAAGTAAATTCTTCGAAAAAAACTATGTATCCAAAATAAAATCCTATTCCGCGCCAACGACTTGAAAAAAGCTGTTATTTGTAGAATTAATGTTTTGCAATCAAGGTACAGGTTGCATTTGTTAATCAATTTTGGTGAATATTGGTTCAGAGTTAGATATAGATTCCATATATATATAGGCCGATTTTCACTTAAACTTTCGAAAGCACGCCAAAATTTCGAAGGAGTAAAAGTAGTCGCTTAAAATTTTGAATAAATACTTCTTATTAGTGTAGGTCGGTTAGGATTGTAAATGGGCCAAATCAGTCCATGTTCTTATGTAGCTGCCATATAAACCAAGAACAACATATAGAAGCAACACTCTCATTCTCAAGTTCTCATACCAGAGACCAGTGATGCTGCAACTACCAATTGTTAACAGTTCTTCATTAAAGCTATTTGATCAATTTTCCACAAACATTACAACACTATAACAAAATCTCATTCAATGAAAATCACATTTCGAATAATTTTGTAATCAAATTGTGATCTAACCATCAACCAATTGAAAGTTATTCCTCAAAATAATTTTTCAATTCACATCATAAAACTACCAGCAATTCTTTTCTGTAAATTTCCAAAATCAAAATGAAGCAACCACGAGGAAAATCAAATTGTTTGACAATTGCGGGAACAAATTAAAAAACGATTACATTTTAACTCACATTCCTCATCCCATTCGTGGACAACGACAACGACGACGAATAAGTGTCAATTGAAAATCGCAATTCCCCCAACACCATCTATGCTGCTGATAAATTTTTAATTAAGAAGTATCAAACAAAATCATTTATACTGTCTCAAAAAAAAAGAAAGAACAGAGTATGAAGAAACTTGAGAGTATACCACGTAGAACCTGCAAATTCAAAGGCACATCAATTCGTAATGTAGCACACACAATTGAATGGTGTTAAATGCTTACTGCTGATCCCCATTTATGTCCGGTGTTGCATTGTGGCATTATGGCGTCAATTGCCCCCATTTAAGGCCTTCATGCAATTTGTGGGATACCACAGCCGACCTGATGGCACCTTAACAAAGTGTGGGCCATGATAATTTCCCAATCTACAATTGCAGATCAACTGTGCCTACTGTAGTGACGGTAAAAAAACTCACCCGTGGCGGTGATCAGAGGGATATCAAAGTTTTTTTCCTAATCACTCTCCGAACCTTTCCCTCTAAACGTATTTTCATTGACTCATCTTTTTTTTCTGGAATAGCACCTCATCACTCACTGCTTGCTGTCATTAGTTTTTATCAAAATTGCATATGATAATGATAACGATAATAATAATAATAAGATTGTACAGCGACCTGTGATGGGGATTACAAAGAGTACTCCCATAAATATTTATTCGGTTTGTAATTGGACTTTATACAGTCATATATTAAGCAAATTTCGCTTTTGAGGAAGGGGGAATACGAGCACATTTTTTATTTTTTTGTAAATATCTATTGAGCAAAACGTCACGAAATGAAACTTCATACAAAGATTTTGAGTATCGAAATATGGAGTTACGACGATTAAACCTAAAACATAGCCTCTTACACTGTTGTAGGTGGTTTCAAACGTACAACTGCTACAAGTATCGCAGTTAACAAATAGTTCATATACAAAGGACTCGTCCATAGCAGTCTTCTTTCAAAGAGACTGTTGAGTAGGCCAACCAAAGTTCGAAGCTTCGTTCTCTTTAGCCTACTCAATAATTCACTCATATTTGGGTAAGAATGCTTTTGGCGTAGTCCTATACAGTTCGTAGATTGGTCAATCCTTCACAAACAGCAGTAAAAAATGGTCTGGCCAAGGCAAGGTACTGTCAAAGGTTACCACTAAGTTCTTAACACAAAGTTTAAGCATTTGCCACAGATTCTTAGATAGGACATTAGGTGGCTAAACCCCTAAGGTGTTCTTCAAGACTTTCTTTGGAGCAGCAATATAAACATGCACAACATCTACATACATATGCGCTTCAGAAAATGATACTTGATCCGGTAGTTCATTACTACAGCGATAGAAAAAGTTTTCTGATAATAACAAACACTGTCTGCTGAGTGCAGCATAGCTTAAAGCCCACTTTCAGCATACAAAATCTTCTATTTTCGCAAACTTTTTTGCTGTTTTGAATAACAAACTACGTTGACTGTAAACAAATAAAATAGGTCCCAAATTTGAATCTTGAAAAGTGAAGTGATGAAGAAAAAGAAAATACAAGTAAAAACGTGCTATGTTCGGCCGATCCGAATCTTGAGAACCCACCACTATGGATTCTGCTAAAAATTTATACAAGCTAAATTTATTTAAAAGGGCATCATTTTGTTCTAAATACATAGAAAACTTCTGTCAAATCAGCAAAAATTAAAGCTTCTAGGCACCGAGCAAGGATAATCGAGAGACCAGTTTATATGGAAGCTATATCAGGTTATAGACCGATTTGGACCGTACTATACACAGTTTTTGGAAGTCATAACGGAACACCACATGCAAAATTTCAACCAAATCGGACAATATTTGTGGATTCAAAAGCCTGAAGATGTCAAATCGGCAGATCGGTTTATATGGCACTACATACTCAATATCAGCCAAATCGGATAAAAATTGCTGCTTGTAAGGGCTCAAGAAGACAAATCGGGAGATTGGTTTAAATGGGACGTATACCAGGTTATAGACCGATTTGGACCGTACTAGACACAGTTTTTGGAAGTCGTAACGGAACTCTTCATGCAAAATTTCAGCCAAAACGAATAAAAATTGCGCCTTGTAAGGGGTTAAACCCGGAGATCAGTTTATATGGGACCTGTATCTAAATCTGAACCAATATGGCCCATTTGCAATCCCCAATGACCTACATCAATAAGAAGTATCTATGCCAAATTTCAAGCGGTTAGTTTTACGCGTTCGACCGCCATCGTGATTTCGACAGACGGACGGACATGGCCAGATCGACTCAGAATGGCGAGACGATCAAGAATATATTATTTTAGACGAATATTTCGAGATGTTACAAACGGAATGACTAGATTAGTATACCCCCATTCTATGATGGTGGGTATAAAAATAAAATATTTACTTCAATGAATACATTTTTATATTTTTAAAATAAGTCAACTTTGTTTTTAGCTAAGAAAATATTTAACAGTACCAATATTTAATAGTACGAAATGTTTGTTGTGTGTGGTGGTCCAGCCAGACCATGTCCGCTCAAACCGGTAGGTATTAATTTCATTACCATATGATGTCCAAAATAATTCAAAATTTTATAATTTTTTCTTTTTTAATTTACTTTGAACGCTTTATGCTAAATGATATGTAGGGAAGCCATAAAACTCAAAATTGGTCTGGACAGATCAATCTGCGCTACCTAGGCTTAAGGTATTTAACCCATATAAGACCCATTCATTGCCCGATTTTGATGAAATTAAGAACAGTATGTTATTTTGCACCCCTTGGCGACCGTACTGAGTTTGGTCCTCAACAAACTTTTTGTCAATATAACTGCTGCATATTTGCCCATTAGCATTACATTAAGGAACAGCGGGGATACTTCTCTCATATCTCTCATAAGTGCTGTCCGCTACAGGTTTAAGGGTAATGAGATGTTTGTTAGTACATATAAATAATAAATAAAGAAGATTGCAAAATTGATTGGTCCACTGTGCAAAAATGGAAATGGAATGGATGAGACCGGCATCAAACGACAGCTTAGGAAGCCTAGTTTCTTATATATACCTTCATTTTCCAAATAATCGTCTAACTATAAAATTTTTGACAAAAACTCGACAAAATTACCCAAAAGTCTCGAAAACTCAATTTTGGGTGAACAACTGCGTGAAAATGGAAAATAGTAAGGCGATGAGGCCGGTAACAAACGACAGCTTAGGAAGCCTAGTTTATTAAACATGCACCACCATTTCCAAACAATCGCCAAACTATCGAATTTTTTGCAAAAAAAAAAATTTAAATGACCCAAAAATCTAAAAAAAGTAAACTTTGCGTGAACCACTGTGAATTTTTGGCAAAAACTTGAAATAATTAATCTACTGCTACAATAGCAGCAAACTTTTTTCTATGAATGTAATTGTTCTTTTTCTACTTTCTTCTAGGGCGATCATAAGCCCCTTTACCCATAAAGAGTCCATTTAAGCCAATGCTCTAATTTGACATATTTAGGCCCCTGGAAAGCTCAAATTTTGTCCTCTTTGGCTAAAAATTGAGCATCGAAGGAACAATTTTGCACCGCTATAGCATTTCCGACAGACGTACGGAGGAACTGGGCTAGATCGACTTACAATGTGAGAAGAAGGTATTGCAAAAAGAATGACTACACTAGTTGCTATGTATAACAATTCTAAGGCTTTTCTATTACCTACTGCAAGTTTTATCACCTATCAAACAGCTATTTGCGTTTAGTTTCGCAATGAAATTTCCCGGTATTAATAAGGCAGTCATTCGGAAGAGATGGTTAAGTCACAAACACGTATTAATAACAATTGTATCTAATCTTTTGTATGCCCGGCAGCTTGAGGTTGGTTATTATGTTTTTCTCATTCAATTTTTTTCTCGGTCGTCGTCTTCGTCTGTCTCACCGATTATTTCATAAAGTAATAACAGCCAACAAAAGAAATTCAACAAATATGGCAGGTATTAAACAACAAATGACTCGAAATACTACTTGTATGGGGAACTAAGTATTGGTTTGTCTACGTTCGTTTTAGGGAGAGAAAAAAATATTAAATAAATTATTATTATTATGGAATGTCATAGAACGTGTCTTGGTCTTTCTTTGCTTTGTCTAGCTGATCAAATTTGCCATGAAAAGGCAAACAAAATAGACAGAACGGCAGACATAGCGAAGGACAGACAGACAGACAAAATGAATGACTGGCTTAGACAAAAGAGACACAGTAAATACAAATTTTTGTTATACAATACAATTATAAAAGAAACACCAATAAATATCAAAAAAGGCATGAGACATACGATACTTGTTATTATGTCGCAATTATATAGTATGGCACAGAAGAGAATTGTAAAGAAAACTAGCCACTCTTGATTATAGTTGTACGTACTAAATAAAAACATATTTTAGAAAAATCGATGGCAACTTTAGTCGCATAATGGAATATTACTTAGAAATATAAACCAGTAAGGAAAGGCAAAAGTCGGGCGGAGCCGCTATATATAACAGCTACCCTACAATTATAAATTCGGGCAATATATAAATATATATGTATATGAGAGCTAAAACTAAATCTGAACAGACTATTAAACATATCGTTGGAAAATTGTTATTACTACGGCCATATAAGTGCAAATCTGGCGATAAATATGTATGGATGCTACATCCAAATCTGAACCGATTTTGATGAAATCTCGCACATATGTTAAGATCAGTAACAAAACAATGCGTGGCAAATTTTGTGCAGATCGGTTACAAATTGTGTTTATTACAGCCTTATAAGTGTAAATCGGGCGATACATATATATTGGAGCTATTGGGTTGCCCAAAAAGTAATTGCCGTTTTTTTAAAGGAAGTAAATGCATTTTTAATAAAACTTAGAATGAACTTTAATCAAATACATTTTTTTACACTTTTTTTCTAAAGCAAGCTAAAAGTAACAGCTGATAACTGACAGAAGAAAGAATGCAATTACAGAGTCACAAGCCGTTGAAAAAATTTGTCAACGCCATCTATATGAAAAATCCGCAATTACTTTTTGGGCAACCCAATATATCCAAATCTGAATCGATTTTGATGAAATCTGATAGATATGTTAAGATCAGTAACAAAACAATCCGTGCCAAATTTTGTGCAGATCGATTGAAAATTGTAGCTACTACGGCCATTTAAGTGCAAATTGGGCGATACATATATATGGGAGTTATATCTAAATCTGAACCGATTTTTATCAAAATCAAAAGCGTTCGTCCTTGGGCCAAAAAAGTGAGATGTGCAAAATTTCGTGATAATTGGACAACAAATACGAACTGCACTTTGATTACAAGAATACATTTATGGACATGGCTAAATCGAATCAGAAAGTAGTTCTGAGTCGATCGGTATACTTATCAATGGGTCTAGTTCTTCTCCTTCTTAGCGTTGCAAACAAATGCATAAATCTATAATACCCTGTACCACAGTGGTGGTGTAGGGTATAAAAAATGAACAAGGGCAGTAAATTAAGCCAGCACACATCTGTGGTTTCTTCTTCAATGTAAAACTCGTTTACGAATGGGTGTTGCTCATCGTCACTCGGTTCAAACCCGTTAATATATTGCCATATCATAATGTAGCACAATGTACTAATATGTCTAAGTGAGTCTGATGCAGATTAAAACCTAACCTATGAAGAAATTTGAATCATGGAAAAACCCTTAAACTTTTAGTAATCTTTTATTTGTGTGTAGGGATGGATGCACATAACTGCATTCAACATAGTCTCTTCTTATTTAACTCCTTTACTAAGATTTTTCCTCCAGTGTATACAATATACAATTAAATGTCTAAAGTCGTTATGATCTAATACCAGCGAGAATTTATTACAAAATCGATTCGTATATAAAACACTGGTCACAGTGCTCACTCAAACTAAGGCTTAACGAATTTCGTCTACACAGCCAAGCGACACAAGAAGAAATAAAACAAAATTTTAAATTGTAAATTCTTTACATTTGAATTTACGGTTTCATTGATAGTTTCGTCAAGAGTTCCCCGTTGTTAGTTTTCTATGTTAATTGATTTAAATGAGTCTCATCTCGTTACGTCTATGGGGGAAAAGCAGCGAGGAAGTTCTTCCAAAACAGTTGCTATGGTGTCAATTTCGAAATATTTACTGAAATTCCAATTCAAACTGTAGGAAATGACACATGTGTGTTTTCATAATGATTAATAAAATGTTAAGTCATTTCCGAGAAACAAAAGTATTTTTTTTTTTTTTTGAAATTGTCGGTAGAGATTTTAGCTTTATTGGTTTTTTAGAGCTGCAAATTTTGAACTAATTAAAAATACAACTTTTAGATTGCAATGTACTTTTGAAATAATTTTAATATGAAAATATAAAACTAAATGACCCAGGTAAGCTTGGCAAATCGGTAGATGGTTCTTGAAACTTTCGACAAAAGTTAAGGAAAACTATGACTTAATGACTTACCAAGACATTTGGTAATATTGCAAATATTACTTGAATTCATTTGTTAATTATCCTAGGATAAAGAATTTAACATCCTTTAAATTCAGGATTGGAACCCATCTATTACATTTCGAATTTCCATATAGAAGATCAAACTCGGAAAGGGAGGTTTTCGTTAATGGCTTTGACACCGATTCTGATTAGATATCGAGCATTTTGGATGATTTTCCGGGAAGTGAAGTTGTTGGTGCTGGGGACTTCAATGTCCTCAATTCCTTTTGGCTTTCCCATTCGAGCCATACGACGAAATGCCCATCATGTTTCATGGCGCATCATGTATTATGGCATTCTCCCCTAGGTAACGACCAGCGGGGCATAGCTTAGGCAGAGCTGATTAAAGGCTCCACATTCTGCATTGTGAATGAAGAAGCCCCCATTAGGATTACTATTTAGGAGGTATAATAGCTCACCGGACATTTCCATCACCTGATCTCCTGGCATGCCGTCATTTGTAGAAACAATATCCTCAAGTCACTTGCCGGCAGCACTTGGGGTGCTGACAAAGAAACCTTGTTGAGGACGTACCAAGCAATTGGCCGGTCTGTGGTAAGTTATGCAGCGCCAGTGTGGTCCCGTCAGCTTTGTGACACGCAGTGGATTCATATTCAGATCTGTCAGAATGCCGCCCTTCGAACTGCGACGGACTTTCTCCTCAGTTCTCACATAGACCACCTCCATTAGTCTGCAACATTCATGCAGACACGGTAGCAGAAGTGGTGAATAGCTACTAGGTGAATGTGGTCCTTGGAGAGCGACCGCCTTCCATTGCACCTGAAAAAATTTACCTCTCAGAGCAAGCGAGAGTAGTTCTGGCTCATTTACGATCCGGCAGATGAAGCCGCCTCAATTCTTACAGAACAAGGATTGATGCCAAAGTGCAGGATGTATGTCCCGATTGCGACCAAGTACCACATGTCACCTGTTTAACAGCCCAGCCAGACCCACTCGTCTCAGACCCAGATCCCTCTGGACGCACCCCATCTTAGTCGAAGAGTTCCTGAATCTGGACACTCAACAGAGTCAAGCAGATGAAATATAGAACACAACACACATCTACAGCAACAACTGAACGCAACTAGTGAATGAACCGACACACATTTCGTTGGTCGAAGGGCGCCATAATAATATTCTTGACCTTTTCTTAACATTTAACCCTGAGACGTTTAAAGTTAAGTTAATGTGCTTGCACCTCTTGGTAATTCCAATCACTGCATTGTTTGCGACTTTTTTGTATTTTTCTCTTCGTACCGCTTCCTCCCCAATCCCAGCGTTTAAAATTTCTTATACAAAAATACTCGTTTTGGGCAGAGCTTAATGAATTTTTCAACCATTTCAATTGGAAACTTTGTTTTCTTGAAGAGAATATAAATGCTGCGACTGAAATGATGCAGAAACTAATTGTTTTTAGAATAAAGATATTCATTCCAACTAACAAGACTAACGACAAATGATAGCTTTGAACAACTGCACAAACACGTAAGAACTTCGTGTCCTAGAGTGCTAAGACGTGGAAAGTTTCTACTCCTATTAAAGATGAAGAAATATTTACTGAAATGAAATGTTTGAGGGAAATCCTTTCTTGCTGGAAAGCACTTAACCACTTCCTGCGATCGATAATGTATAGAGTGGGATGCCTCAGATATATTTTTGAACACGCGGGTCCTGGCGAATCTCGACATGAATAAATCCCCAGAACCGGATGGTATAGCAACACTTGCTCTATGTAAGTGTTCTTCGACACTTGCTCGTCCACTCGCAACCTTCTCAACCGTGCTTATTGTCCGGGAGTCTACCCCGCGTGTTGGAAGGTTGCAAACGTTCAGCCGTTCAGCCGCGAAAAGCCCTGCAAATTAACGACCAATTACTATATGCTCCGTCATCTTGTGAAGCACCAATGGCCTTCTCAGCAATAAAGAGTATGGTTTCCGCAGAAATCAGACTTAATGTAATTTTCATCGGAACATTGGAGTTGATGTGCCCACCAGTTCGGTAAAAGTGAGATCGTGGCACTAAATATCTCCAATGCATATGAAAGAGTCTAACACGGCGCACTTATATCAAAGCTAAACGCTTTTGGAATTACTTTGGTAATGACTTCTTTCGATTTATAACGAGATTTCTTGAGTATATGGGTCCTCCCTCAGCCGGCGAATACAAATTTATGTGTGCCTTCTACGCCTGGTGAGGGATGATCGGAAGAAAGTGGGAAGTTAGCCCGAAGATGATATACTCGATGTACACGGTATGGTAGAAGGCTGTGGAAAAGATTATCCTGGTCAAGTATCTTCGAAAGGTACATAGATTGCCCGGCGTCGGGGTAGAGGGGGCGTTTAGATTCACACAGCAGGCGGGTAAGGACGCGATGCTGAATTTAAAACCTGTTGAGGTATATATTCGGAGTTCTGCCGCTAAGGTAGCGCTTCGGCTGAGGGATCTTGGCATGTTGAGAGAAGGTGAACGCCTCTCTATTCCGGAAACTATGGATGCAGGAAATAGGCCGAGGAGGGTCCCAGATTTCCTGTCGCCAAGAACGATTCGGGAGAGTTTGTTCCGGATTCGCTTTCCCCCGGAAGCGAGGAGTGGGAGGTAGATGCGTGTTTGATTTGGATGACAATGGACTGGAGGCTTACTCGGAGATACTCAACATCGGTATGGCAGTTAGACTGTCGGAAGAGTGTACAATCTTTCAGGTATATGTCTGTGCCGCAAAGGAGATTCAAAGGATGTTACCACCACCTTTAACACTTATGATATATATGAACAGCATGACGGCCCTGAAGCTTTGAATTCATGTACGATGAGATCGAAGTGTGTGGCGGAGTGTCTGGGGGCCTGAACCGACTACTGGCTCATGACGATGTGTTGGCCTGGGTGTTCGGGAAATGAGAAGGCGTATGATTATGCCAGGAGGGATCCTCCACGGTAAGCAGACCTGTCGGCGGTCTTGCACACGTGCTTTTTGTCGAACTACTGAACATAGTAGAGGAAATTGCTAGTGTAGAGCCGGTGGCGAGTTTGGAGATTGTGAATGGAAGTCGATTTGCGAGGTCACTCCGGCCAGCTGTTGACCGGAAGAGGACGGGAGTGTTACTGTCCCTTGATTAGGGGTCACTGAGAACGATTATAGGAGTCATAGCCAGACACTTTGCGAGAAGCCATATGGCCGCATGCAAGGAAGTCCCGCACAATGACTACTGTGAACAATGTCTTGATGAGGATGAAACCATCGAACTTATATTCTGCTTATGCCCAGATCTACAGGGGCATAGGCTTTCCATCCTTGAAAGGAGTTTTTTCTCCGATTTCGGCGAAGTTGAAGATGTGTTTCTGGGGATTCGTCTCAGATACGAGGATAAGACGGTTTTCATTCGACGAGGGACGTGATGAAATTTTCAACACGCTGTCATACATGTGCAGACGCGGAGCATCAATGCGTGGCACTTGGCGTGTGAGTGTGGGCTTACGCTACGGGGAAGCACTCACCTGGTGGCGTAATGGATAAGCGCTTACGCCCAATTCTATTCCCATATTTCTTGCATTTCTCATATCTTCTCAACTCGCAGTCTCCCCTTCGGGACGGAGCGGGGGGTAGTTTATTTCATCACCATAAGTTTTCACCAAGTCTTCCTATTACCTTTTCTTCTTTTGCTTATTAGGGTGTTACAATGGGCCGGACTGACTTCGGAGTGAACTCATCCTTCGGGACGGGCTACATATTCAATCTTAACCAACCTAAATACAATTTGACCGCAGGTGATCCACAAGGCTCCGTCCTTTCACCCCTTTTTCTCGTTTTCATTACCGATCTATGGAGTCAGTCATCGAATCCAATGTAACTCCTTTGTCATTCATACTCATTCGACCACCGGCGAGTCTTCGAGAAATCAAAGACAAAAGGCATATTATGGATGTGACATTCTGCCCTGACTTGCTGGCCATCTCCGAATAGGGTCGAATGAGCAGAGTAGATTTTAATGCTGTTTTCGATTCTATGAACCATTACTACTAAATTTCCTATGAACATCCTATTGAGGAAATTTTTCTGATGTTCACGCCGCGATTTGAACCCAGGCGTTCGGTTTCAAAGACGGACATGCTAACCCCTGCGTCACGGTGGCCTCATTACCATCATCAATATCTGTCGACGATATGGCTATTGAGCAATCGGATTCTCTTGATATTCTGGGCATAAAGATACAAGGTGATATATGTAGGTCAAAACATGTTTTTGATGTGTCGAAAAAGCATTCAAGTGTTTGGGCTTTCTTAAGCGTTGCAAGAATTACTTCACTCCTCCTGACCTTCTCAATATCTATATAACCTAAATACATCAGAGCGAAGATGGAATATAACTCAAATATATGAGAAGGAGCCTCCAAATCATCTTTCGGACTTCTGGACTGTGTTCAGATACCCAATATCGCTTGAAAATCGCCGAAATGTGGGTTGTGGGACGCTGTTCTATCGATATTTCCATAGTGTGCGCTTCACGGGTATTAGCCTTTCTGGCCAATGTCTTTCCACCCTCCGATTCCTAACATTCCCTACGAGTAAATTGAATAACAAAAGAAACAGAAGCAAACTTCTCACATATCAATGAGTGCTGTCCTTTTAAAGGTTAAGCTCAACAAAAGGGACATTAGTTTTAAAGCCGCAATGCGAGACCTGTTTTGAAAGAAGTTTTTACATGACATAGTACCCCATAAATGTCGCCAGCATTAGGAGGGGATAACCATCGCCGAAATTTTTGTTGATATTCAGCGCCATACGCGGGCATGCTAACCTCTACGCTGTGGTGGCCTCTAAGGAAGGAAATCACCCCCAATCGAAAATGTTGGCCGATCGAAACATTATGGGACTCAAATGAAAGGCATTTAAAAGAACAGGGATGCCACTCGCAAATTCCAAATTTGTCCATGAACATTTCATTAGGTAACAGGGCTACACTTCTCATATATCAAAGAGTGCTGTCCGATTAATGTTTAAGCTCAATGATAAGGGGTGTGTGTTCTTTGGGGAGAACTTTTTACATGGTATGGAACTTTTCACTCTTACTCCAAAAAATGGACATATTTTCCGATCATGGCCAATATGTGGCTAAAATGAAAGGTATTTTGGAGGGGCTCAAACCAAACATATATACTGACCATAGCAATATGAAGCTAAAATGAAAGTTATTTGGGAGTAGAGTACGAATCTGTCATCCAAATGGTCTGGCCACCACACTTCACCATCAAAACCAAACCGGACATATTTTCCGAACATGTCAATATGTGGCTCAAATGAAAGGTACTTGGGTACAGGAAAGTCCCACTTCCAAAATCCACATAGGAATTTCAGGAATTTATTTAAGAATGGAGTACATCTTACATTCAAAATAAAATGACCGAAAACCCTCCGAGCGATCTCATAGAACAAGAAAGATTATTTATGATTCATATAAATACATTTAGAAGTAACATACTGTAACTTAAGCAACATAAATGTGTATATCACTTTCGCAGCATAGTATTTTAGAAAAAACTCTTAAATTGCCAAATATAAACATTCAGAGGAACATTTTACTTCTTATATGGTAAAAGAAGACGCAGCGCAGCTGGACCGGTTCATCTAGTTTATCTATAAAATAATTAAGTAATGCTCATGAATGATTTAATTTATAAAAAAAAATATTATATATAATTAACTTATTTAATATTAAATATTTATCCCAAACTCAGGCAAATAATTTGCCACAAAAAATTATTTGTAGCTTTTAAAGCCAATTTATAAAAATTGGCGATTTGGAAACCATATTTGCCTAAAATGGGTATTTTGGGTATTTTTGTGAAAAAATACGGGCAGTATTATTTTTTGTTTTTTTTTAAGGACATATTTATTTGCAAAACGCAAATATAACTAGGGTGTCTTTATTCGTTTTTTTTTTCTTAGAATTCTTTCAATTTGAGTGTTCGTTCGTTCAAAGTTGATTTATTTAAAAATCACTCCACAGATTATTTTAGTTTTTTATTTTTCCCGTCTATGAACATTGACAATTCCGAATCTCAAATAATTTTCCAGTTGTAAGACCTTTTTATTTAAAGTTGGTTCAGGTGCACCCTGATACTTACGTACTACAGAGTATTTTTTGTTAAACAACCATACCTAAAAAAGAAAAAAACACACAAATTATTAAAAACGCTTTTTTAGTATGTATTTAAAAAATTGTTAACGTTTATGGTCATATATAGAGTTTAAATATACAAAAACAAATCATTAAAATGTACTTCAGGTATAAGTTTAGGCTCAGATACTACACAGAAAAAAACAAAAAACGGTTTCAATTACGAAATTAATTGACCACCATCGCGGTATAAACGAGGCGACGATAGGAAACCTGGAAGGAAGGGAAAAGGTTTCCAATAGAATACCTGAGAAGAACCTTGGGGTCGAGTGCGAGACACTGCTGCTAGCGGCACAGTCTTGGATTGACCGAACTCTAGTATTGCTATCTAGGAGATCATGTTACACGGATGGATAAAAGATATGGGACAGAGTGGGCCTGGGGGTCTACATTGAGAACCCAGGGACTGAGATCTACTTTAGACTGCCTGACTATAATACGGTGCCGTAGGCGGAGTTCCGGGCGATCACGAAATGCCTGAGATGGTGTGATGCTAACGCGAGGACATCGAGTGAGAACATCTTTACGGACAGTTAAATTGCATCAAGGGCAATAACGCCCATGACGGTAAGGTCACGAACAGTCTTGCAGTGTAAGAAGCAGTCCGAGTTAAGGGCGGGGGCGACGAATGCGCATGCAACACTGTGGAACAGCGAAACGGTCGGAAGGACGGCGAAAATCCTATGCCTCCATAGATTCAGACTCTCAGAGGACGAGATTATTACTGAAAGGAAATAAAAAGGAGGTCAGTATAGCTATTAGTATCATGACGGGACACATAGGACTACGAGATCACTTATGTAAAATCGGTGCGGCAAGTGATAGCCAGTGTAGAGCATGCAGGGAAGATGATGAGACGTTGGAGCATTTCCTTTGTCATAGCCCGGCTTTTGCGTCTAACCGATACCGGCACTTAGGTGGGGACACCATGGAAAACAATTAAGGATTTTGTAAGTAGCACGGAATTCCTAACTTAAATTTTCTTTTTCGAGGTTACTTTTTTGTATTTATAGCGCACAATAAGCCGATTACTGGCTTAGGTGTAAGTCCATAGTGGAATGGGACGGATTTATATCTGCACCCTCTTTTCAACCTATCCTAACCTAACCTACTATTTAGAGCATTTACATTCACGAAGTTTTTTTTTAATTCTTTAACGAAAACTATTCTTCCAAAATTTGAAAACAAATTTAATGTTTGAAATTTTTAGCTTTGTAAAATAGATAAAAACCAAAAACCTAGTATACACAAATCAAGATTTTACAATCAGCTAAATAAGACTCAATGGTCTTTCCACTTGAAATGGTTCGAATCACATCTTTCATATTAAAAACAAAATTTCAAAATTTACCTTTTTTTAGCAAACACGGAATAAATTTAACGGAAGGAAATAATACAAAATGTCTTTACAAAAAAATCTGTTAACTTAGCACCATTAAAGCAATAATGGGAAAACAAATTAAAACGGGCTCCAATTGTTCTCAATGTGTACGAGTTATAAAGAATGCTTGGGGTCTGGCCCAATGCTAAAAAATATTTGCTGAATGACTTTTCAATTTACTTGTTGCAAGTTTGAAAAAATAACAAAATATTGAACAAATTGAGGAGCAGCAACAATGTGGTTTATAAATAGAGATAATTAATATTTACAAACTGCTGACATCAGACATTTTTATTCGATTTTAAAGATATACACTATGAAATTCCGAACAAATTTCCCCTTACGGACCCAAGCTGTTTCCCCTATACCGCTGAAGCGTAAATTAGGGTGGAATGGAAAAAGCAAATAACACAGCACGTGGTCTATTTGTTGTTGTCGTTTTTTTTTTTGTTTTTGTTTTTTGCTTGTATAAATTTACATTTAACATTTATTCATGCACAGAATTGGGAACGATCAACATTTATTATTGTTTTTAATTTGGCCAAAAATTCTTTAAGCAAATATGCTCAGTGGTTTTTGTATGCCAAACGATTTTTGTAATGAATGCGAGAATTAACGATCCAACCAGCCGGTATCTGACATTCTAAAGACCAACATCGATTGAAACGATTGAATATGCAAAACATGTTTTTGGAACAGAAACAAACTCAAAAGGAATTTCTCGCTTCGGGTAGAGTTCTGACCAACAAAATTTTAATGACAAACTACCTGCCCTGTCATGGCCATATGGTGAATTTCGCACAACTTTTCGGCTTTTGATAAAACGTTTATGGGGAACACATAGTTCGGCCATAAATGGTTACCTTTGGTATAAACATTATATCATTTTCCATAAAATGCATTTGAAATCGAATTGACCGTGTTGTGGTTAAAGAAACGAATCAAATAACATAATCCTCAGGTAAAGGAATAAAAATGACATAATCCTCATAAATACGGTAATTTTGTGGGGATGTAGAGTACAAGGTGTACTTTATTCGTCATTTCGTTTGTAAGGCTTTGCAATTTAAGTCCGAATGACCAAAAGGGAAGTTATACTTCTTAATGATTGTAAAATTTTGTATCCATTCCCATATCTATGCAATGTTTCATTCAATTTATCAGTAATTTTACACTAGGGCACGTTAAGAGAAGTGTCTTCTCATCGTAACTCCAGAGCAGTGACACAAAAGGTGCTCAACCGTCCCCAATTCCCTCCGTTATCACACCCCCTGAAAAAATCCGACCTCTCTGGGTCCAGCGTGACGTCAAAGATCTGACGCTGCAATGCCCACTCAAGCCCCCTATCAACAGTCTGAGAGACATTGGGCTCGCGATGTACTCGGACACCGGGCCTTGATTGATTCGCAATGATCATTCAGGTCTGCTATCAGCAGTCCGAGAAACGTCCCGTCTCGCGAAGTACGATACACAGGGCAGAGATGAACTATATATAGATAAAGATTTTGAACTTTGAACGCACATAGACTGATTGGTGGCGCTTGTGAATATAGATAAATGAGAATTATCTAAGAACAAGCCGCAAGCAGAATTCTGCTCTCAATGGCATGAAGTTTGCGTCGTTTGCATTTTCCAAATATGCATTATTTCCTTCCCGTGAAGGATACTATGGCGTAATGCACGTTGATAGGGTTTCGGCAATTCTGAGCTTCCAATATGTGTATCTGTCTTTCTTTTATTTCTTTTCTTTTTGCTGTAAATTTGATTTTTTATAACCACCACCATAGAATGGGGGTTTAAAAATCTAGTCATTCTGTTTGCACCACCTCGAAATATTGATCTAGGACCCCATAAAGTAATATATTCTGGATCGTCTCGACATCCTGAGTCGATCCCGCCATGTCCGTCCGTCTGTCGAAATCACGATAGCGGTCTAACGCGTTAAGCTAGCCGCTTGAAATTTTGCACAGATACTTTAAATCAATGTAGGTCGTTTGGGGATCCATATAGGTTCAGAATTGGATATAGCTCCCATAGCAACCGATTTGACTTCTTGAGCCCCTCGAAACCGCATTTGTTGTCCGATTTTGCACACAGTGTTCTACTATCACTTCCAACAGCTATGCCAAGTATGGTCCAAATCGGTCAAGCATCTGGTATAGCTCCCATAAAACCGTCCTCCCGATTTGAATTTTTGAACCCCTGGAAGCCTCAATTTTGATCCGATTTGACTGAAATTTTGCACATATAGCGTTTTGTTATGACTTCCAACAACTGTGCCAAATACAGTTCAAATCGGTGTATAACCAGATATAGCTCCCATATAAACCGGTCTCTCCATCATCCTTGCTCGGTTCCTAGAAGCTTTAATTTCTGCTGGTTTGACAGAAGTTTGGTGTGTAGAATAATATTATGCCCTTCAAATAAATTTATTTTATATAAATTTTAAGCGACCCGGCCGCATGCTTTTACTTGTTTTTTTTTTTGTCTTTTCGGCAGTGCTGCTTGCTTTGAAGAAAAATTAAAAAATTACCGACACCTATAAGCTTGACATTTCCTGCCAAATTTTGAGAGCACAAAAATGTCTATGTTATTTCAATCCGGTTTGCACAGGGGAGAGTTGATTGATTTAACCGCAATCCATTCCTGGTCAGCTCGTCGGCCGCCTCGTTTCCCGCCGCCTGACAGCCTTCCAATGGTACAAAGAAGATCTTTGCGACTTCTAAACATTCTCAACTACACATAGTTCAACGCTGGAGCTTTCAGCGCCATTTGACTGTCATTATCACATATATTGTGGCAGTCCGATTGGGTAGCCGCTCAAGCATCAAAATCTTCACCACTGCCTTCTGGCGGAGGCCCGAAGGACTCTATTCCCGCCCAGAAGCCTACAAATTTCCTTATTCCAAGTAACTCAATGAAGAGTCTGTCGCGGTCCTAACCCAATTTAGACACATGCCTGCCTACAGAAGAGATCGGGAAAGGTGAGTACCCACTGCGCTGAAATCCCTTTTCGGTAAAGCGACATCCAACCCTTCAACAAGGAACGACTCTATCGCACCGAAATTGTATGCCGACTCGCTGAATTGCCATTTCCCAGCAGAGCCCAAGAATACCCAACATTAGAGAGGGCCAGATGCTTTGAGACCTTCAGTCTAAGGGAATCTTCGTTGCCACACATCCAAAATATAGCTGCAAAGTCTTAAGATAAAGCATGGTATTCTGCGCCTCCTTCGGGACACTTTTCCTTGCTTCAAAGATCAGCAGCACTGCAGTACCCTGTACTTGTTCAATCATCCTGCGGAGGGCACAGTTGTCTGAATGCCACACCAGATATACACAGGTAAAAATCGGTCGAACCACCGACGCACAGTGTTGTCAAATCGAAAAATCTTAGAAATCATTCTGAAACTTTTGAACGGATAGAGATATGTACACGAAACTTTATATAGTCAATGTTGAGGTGTTTTCAAATAAGTATGCAAAGCTTGGGGACCCTAGTGAGTCTAGGGGCTGATCCATGAAGCTTGAAAATTGGTCACCTCAAGCAAGTCAAATTTTGAATTGCTTGCCAAACAGTCATTTTTGGGCTGATTCTTTTTTTAAATAGAGATTAAATAGAGAGATAGAGCTCGAAAAAACATGTACATATCGGGTACATACCTCTATCCGTTCAAAGTTTCATAATTATTTCCAAGATATGCCGATTTGGCAACACTGTGCGACGTACAGCGCATTTAGTCGCCTTTGATGTGGACGTTGCTTCTTTTGTTTTGTATTACACTCGGTGAGAGAGGCAGCTTCACCCCTGGACAGGCCCATCTACCCATTTATGGGGTTTATGCCAAGGCTGTTAGCCTTCGCCCATCCAGAGAGCTTCCTCAACGCTCCCTGAACGAGATTTGTAATAATATCGAGGAAACGGCCACCCACCTTGATAACGATGTCACTCGCGTAGACAACAACTTGTGCCCTCTCCTTCAAAGGCCTAAGAATTCAATTAGTCACAAAATAGGGAATAAAACCCCTCCTTGCGGAGTTCATCTAGTCGCAATCTTCATAATTGAACCCTCCGCCAGTGATGCGTTTGATAATCCGTCATTACGGCATCGTTGCACCCAAATTCACCAACTTGTTAGTATGAAAAGTCTTTTTATATCTAAGAAGGCCGCCAAAGTTAAGTCGCCCACACCTAAATTCCCTTCAATGTAGCCAACCACATCATGAAGAGCCCTGTCAACCAACCGACCCTTAGTGCAAGCATGCTGATAACCGCATGCCAGCAAAGGGTGGATACGGTCCCTATTAAGCGTGCCAAGTAGTCTCTCCACAGTTATTTAAACGTAGGATTGGCCGCCAATCCTTGACCAGGGAGTGGCTTTTTCCTCGCCTTCAAGATGAAAACCGCCCAAAAATCCCCTCACCAGTCGACACTCATTCCAGCAAAGTGCAGTTCCCAAAAATCTCCTCAAGGAGTCGTATGGCATACGGCCCTTCCCTATGCAACATAGCAGGAAGCAGGCCATCCGGTCTCGTTGGCTTAAAAAGTTCAAACGAACTCACCGTCCAAGCTACATACACTACCTGTGTTGTTATATGCTTCTGAAGCAGGAGTACTTGCGAAGCTCGACGAAGCAATACTTGGCATGTTCGAGTAAACAATTATTCGTTACACTTACAAGCCTACCAGGCTTGCTAGAGAACCAAGAGCCCGCATGAATCATGAGCACTGTGATGGCATCGATATAGTTAGCAAGGTCATGCTGTCAGAAGTAATGAAGATGTTGTAGTTAAAATTTCGTTTGATTACGGACCTGATTATGGTTCAAGCAGAAGGTGAAAATCGGCACTGCGATGGAATGACCAAGTGAAGACAGACACATCGAAGCTAGGTGACAGAATAGGAAAAGAAGAGCAGAAAATCGAGGCGCTTGGATTTTTTTATAAGTTCGACCATAAAAGCAAACTTCTGTTGGAAAAATCGGCTGAAAACTAGAAATACTCAATTGTATTTGGAATCTGGTATTAATCCTTCTAATCTTAACAAAATCGGAAAGAATTTTTTTGTCTCACCTCACCTATTTTGACCAGAAATTCCTTGTGTATGAATCAGAACCTTTCCACAATGTTTTGTTTAACAAATATTTAATTAAATAAGAACTTTATACTTGCACCAAAATGAAATGATAACAAGTGAATGAAGAGCGCCCGCTCTGTCTCTCCGTATCTGTCTGTTGGTTAATTAAAATGTAATGGCATGGCAGACTAGTTGCTCCAAATTGATTTGAAAGATTCAAGGAGAGAAAATAAAAAACAACAAGAACAACAACAATAAAATCAAAACAATTTTCTATTCACACCGTTGTCACTCAAACAGTTGTGAGATTTAATTGTTTGATTAATCATTGACATCATGACACCAAAAAAACAATGACAAAAATGACATTTTTATATTGTCTGTCAATGAATATGAACATATACATACCTACATATCTAGTACTAGAAGAAGGGGATCGTTGAAGGACGTATTATAGCTTTAGTTGGGTTAGGTTCGATAATAGTGACAATTTGCATACAAAAAGTTAAATCGAGAGTACGACTTAGATGGGCGCTACAACAGGTTATAGACAAATTCGGATGACATTTGGCATGGCTATCGGAAGTCATTGTGTCAAATTGCAGCTTATTCGGCTATTATTTCGGTCTTATAGCAGCTCAAGAAATCACATCGAGAAATCGGTTTATACGGATGATATATCTAAACGGGGTTCGGTTTGAGCCATATATTTTATGCGACTATATGCGAACATTAGCGTGATTGCGACAGTCAGACGGACGAACCAGATTGATTGATTGGCTAGATTGACTTAAAATATCATGTTTATCAAGAAGGGTTTTACGCCAATATTTCAAGGTGCTACAAAGGGAATGACAAATAACGGTAGTCAAACGTTTTTCTGAAAACCCAACATAAATACTGTACACTACAGTATCCCAAGAAACAAAAAGTATTTTTTTTTTTTTTTGAAACGCATACCCTCCATTTTTTCCGTTTGTTCCTTATAACCAAAATACGAAATATTATAGTGATCGGTTAACGATAACCTGTTCCGCCACGACGTTCAAAGTTGGATGTAGTGCTTTCTAAGGAATCTAATTGAGTATTTTGGATCTTAGCATGAAACTGGTAAACTAAGTATACATTTATATGGAATTTTTTACAAAACCACAAACTGTACCCTGCACCAT
This sequence comes from Stomoxys calcitrans, assembly GCF_963082655.1. NCBI lineage: Eukaryota > Metazoa > Arthropoda > Insecta > Diptera > Muscidae > Stomoxys > Stomoxys calcitrans. The sequence continues at coordinate 168,401,259 of NC_081552.1, read as the reverse complement.
TACTGTGGCAGTTATAAAATGTGTAGTTCGACTCAGAATTCTTGCTGATTTGACTTAGCCATGTCCGTCTTCCGCATATACTTTCAGTGCTGATAGTCCGTTTGTCGTTTTTTATACCCACCACCATAGGAAAGGGGGTATATTCATTTAGTCATCATCAAAACATCCCAATATTCATTTCCGACCCTACGGTGTATATATATATATATATATATTTCTGATCGTCATAAAATTCTAAGACGATTTAACAATGTCCATGTGTGTGTCTGTCCGTCCGTCAGTTGTAATCATGCTACAGTTTTAAAAATTAAGATATTCAGTCGAAATTTTGCACAGACTCGTATTTCTATACGCAGGTTAAGTTCTTGAATGGGCCAAATCCGACTATATTTGGCTATAGCTGCCATATATACCGATCCAGCGATTTAGGGTTCTAAGCCCCTAAAAGTCGCATTTTTTGTTCGGTTTCTCTGAAATTTAAAGCAGGAAGTTGTTCTTGGGGTCTCGATATTCAAACCGAATATGGCCCATATCGAGCCATATTTACATATAGACCGATATGCCTGTTTAGGGTTCTAAGCCCGTTACAGGCGCATTTACTATAAGATTTCGATGAAATTAGAAACAGTGAGTTGTTTTAAGCCCACCGACATCCGACTCAAATATGGTTCTGATCGGTCTTCATTCCGACCGATCTACCGATTAAGGGTCTTGAGCCCATAAAAGCTACATTTATAACCCGATTACGCTGAAATTGTTTCCGTGATCGCACCCAAATATGGCTCAGATCGGACTATATTTAGATATAGCAGCCATATAGACTGATCTGCCTATTGAGGGTCTTAAGCCCATAAAAGCCACGATTATTATCCGATTTCGCTGAAATTTAAAACACTGAGTTGATTAAAGCCTTCCAATATCCGACTCATATGGTTCAGATCGGTCTATATTCAGATATAGCTGCCATAAAGACCGATCTGTCGATTTATGGTCTTAAGCTCATAAAAGCCGCTAATAGCGGCTAATAATGTCGCTGAAATTTGAAATAGTGAGTTAATTAAAGCCTCCCGATATCCGACTCAAATATGATTCAGATCGGTCTTTATACAGATTTAGCTACCATATAGATCGATCTGCCGATTAAGAGTATTAAGCTCATAAAAGCTGCATTTATTACCCAACTTCGCTGGAATTTGGCACATTGGCTTGTATTAAGCCTCCCGTTAACAGACCAGCATATGGTACAGATCAGACTGCATTTAGATAGCTGACATAAAGACCGATCTTCCAATTTAGGGGTTTGTTGCACGATTTCGCTGAAACTTTGACTTCACGTGACCTGAATCAAATATGATCAAGGCCAGATCCCATTTGCATATTACTATGGATATGGTGGTTGGTAAGGTTAGGTTAAAAAGAGGGTGCGGATATTAATCCGCCCCATGCCACTATGGACATACACCTAAACCAGTAAACGGCTTGTTGTGCGCTCTAAATACAAAATTAAAGTAACCTCGAAAGAGAAAGTTTAGGTTAGGAATTCGGTGCTACTTACAAAATCCTTAATTGTTTTCCATGCCACGCCCCTACGTTGGTTCATGTCTGGTATTGTATCCCCACTTAAGTACCGTTGTCTTATAGCCGAGAAAGCTGGGCAATGACATAGGAAGTGCTCCAACGTCTCATCATCTTCACCACATGCCCTACACATGCTATCACTTGCCGCGCCGATTTTGCATAAGTGAGCTCGAAGAAGTCCTATGTGTCCCCTTATGATACCAAAAGCTATACTGACCTCTTTCTCACTTCCTTTCAGTAATAGCCTCGTCCTCTCACGATCCGGATCACCCCATACGATTTTCGCCGTCCTACCGAATGTTTCGCTGTTCCACAGTGTTACATGCACATTCTTCGCCCACGCCCTTAACTCGGACTGCGTCGACCCGAAAGTAGATAAGCAATAATTCTTATTTTTCATACTTCAGTTTGTTTAGAAGTATGTCATTATTTTAACACTTCAGTATTTGTACGAAGAATTAATTATTTCTTATCTGGTGGGATGTTTACTCTGAAGCACTTTCCTCCAATGACATGTTAAAGTAATATTGAGGGTAATTGGTTACTGAATTTTGTTGCGCTTTACCCACTGACGTACCCATTAATGTGACTTTTTGCTGGGACTGTAGACACATGTGAATTGATTCCTTGGTAAATCGCATGTTTTATAACTTGCGTTCTTTTGCATTTAAGGTGACTATATAATCTTTGGAATGATTACGTTTTACTTGCACAGAATCATTATCAATTCGTTTTTTGGCAGTAAACAGTTGACAACTGATAGTCACAACGTTTATTTTTATAGTCGCTAACATGCTTTTAATGCAATTAACCAGTTGCATGGTTCAAGTGATTTAAAGGGGATTTCTTTTTTCGATAGGAAACAATACAAAATGCACAATATAGAGGTTCTAAATAATGTGTGTTTGCGCTATTTTCTTTTCTTTGGTCTTACCCAATATTAGTTAACTACTTTTTGCAATAACAATTACAAAATTTAATTCTTTCAAAAATGATATCATTGTTTAAAAAATTTATGACTGATACTATTTTTATGGCATGGCATTGGTATGATGATGACATCAATGAAATGTCTTTTAGTTGTATTTACCCTTTAGCATGCAATATTGGGAAATTTTTTCTAAATACTAATACTGCCAATGTGTTTAATCAATTTGAACAGCAAAGAACTTAATTAGATTTATACATCTCCCAAACAAAGCATAACAAAATTAGAAACAACTAAGAACGTGCTACGTCTGGCTAAGCCGGGAACTTGGGAACCAAATGCAAATTTGTCCATGAACATTCCACTAAGGAACAGGGCCAAACATATCAATGATTGCTGTCCGATTCAAGTTGAAGCTCAATGATAAGGGACTTCCTTTTTATAGCTGAGTCCAAACGGTCTGCCGCAGTGTGACACCTCTTTGGGGAAAAGTTTTGTACATGGCTGCCTTGCCAAATGGTAAAGTACCTCATAAATGTCGCCATCACTAAGGGGGGAAAACCACAGCTGATAATTTTGTCTGATATTCTCGCCAGGATTCGAAAGCAGGCGTTCGGCGTCATAGGCCGGCATAGGCTACAGTGACACGTCAGTGGCTAGCTTGTGCGAATTCTGACGAGGACATCATAAAAAAAAAATTGTCAGTGGTAGTTATCCCCTCCTAATGCTGGCGAGATTTGTGAGGTCTGTACCATTTGATATGGCAGCCATGTAAAAACTTCTCCACAGAGAGAGGTGTCGCACTGCGGCACGCCGTTCAGACTCGGCTATAAAAAGGAGGCCCCTTATCATTGAGCTAAATCTTGAATCGGAAAGCACTCACTGATAGGTGAGAAGTTTACCCCTGTTCCTAAATGAAAAGTTCATGGACAAATCTGAATTTACATTGAAGGCAGGAACTATGTGCAATGAAATCGGACAAAAATATGCTAAACTCTTCTTGACTTGACTATATGAGGACCATACCAAGAGTTGAACCTATGTGTTTCATACTTGCCACTGATGTAGAGGCGACTTACAGAATTCATCATCCCATAGCATTCATCATTCGGATAGCATTATTTGTGAAACCAGTAGTGTCTCTAGGAGGCCATCGTAGCTCAGAGGGTACCATAACCGCCTTTGGCGCTGAGCCCTCGGCGAGAGCACCAGAAAAATTGTCCAGTAGTGGTTATCCACTCATAGTACTCTTTCAGTAAATGGAACATTCTTTCGTCCCAAGGAGACAGGGGCCACTGTAGGCAACTTATATCTCCTATACGCCTATACCACTTTCGTAAGCAGATCTTTGTGAATAATTTCTGTGATAGTATCGGGAAACTTTCGCCTAACCGCAATAGCCACATCATCAGCATATGCGACTACTTTTACACCTATCTTTCCGAGACAATAATATATTATTAATGGCTATATTCCAAAGTAGAGGAGACAGTACACCCCCTAAGGAGTCCCACTCCTAACCCATTTTTATAGATTCACAGGTCCCAAGCCTGCCCTATTGCATCTTTAAGTATGTAAGATATTAATAAATTTTCTTACGGCAGTATTGATGCCTAGAAACTTATGATTGAGGTCGGTTTTACATTATTGAAAGCACCCTCAATTTCAAGAAATGCTTCCATTGTGTATTCCTTGACAACGAGAGATCTCTCTGGCCGAGTAGGTTGTGTGGGGCTGTTTCAGTGGGCTTGCCCTTTCTATATGCATGCTGTTGGCGAGACAGACGATATGCAGGAAACTTTACCCGAAGTTATGTTTCTATCAATAGTAAGTCAACACTTTTAATCGTCCAAAAGAATTTTTGATTCAGATACAGTAACTCTAACAATCACCGACTAACGCATATCATTGACAACCTCTTCTGCTGTCACATTGTCCGTTGGTGAGTTTCTCGGGGTAGTGTATGTATGAAATGTTATAGCGTGGATATATGCCAACAATAGATCAGGCATAGTTGTTCTTGTTTGTGACCCGCTTCACCATAATATCAAAGTCCCACGCTGTTTCTACTTCCTTTTCAGATCTAAAGGAGATAGTCGCAGGAGATGTGTGCGGAAACTTATCCCAATCCACTTTTCATTTGTTCAGACGTGGGACTACTTCGGCAGTATTTTCTCCAAGAATGCAGTCAACATAACGAGTATCAGAGAAGCTGTTGTAATCCGACACTTCCCAGGTAGATATTTTTCCGCTGATATTTTCCGATACATGGGCAACACCCACAACACCTGCCTGTTCCTGGTCGGTTTATTTCCTTTAATACAAAACGCCATATTGCAACACAAGCACCCCATCTCTTTTGTAAATATCCGAAATTCACCCTATCTGGCGATGTGCATTAGCATCACGTCCCACAATGTGGCTCTTTTTTCCTACAGAAACAGCTTCAACCAGAAACTTAAGATTTGAAGATGGCATCTCTGAATAGGAAAGCCAACCAGAAATGATACTCATTAATTTCAAGGCTGGCTACTACTGAACAGTCAGCGCTTAGCGACGAAAGAATAAAAACATTTGCATTACTCTTTACATGAATACAGACCCTGTATCTACCATTCCCCGTACCCTTAAAGAGCTTAAATCGAGGAATTCCTCAACTATAGACCATTCTTTAATGGTTCATGGATGAAAACATCGTTAAATCTCCGTCGTTTAGATCGTTTAGTGTCATCGGCTGTACAATGATGGAGTTTTATATGCAGAAACCATACCATAGTCAGAGTTCAGATTTTCCACCTCTGTTACGTTAGCTTCGTTGTCTGAGTTCGCCAAGAGTCCATCCTCACAAGATTCTTTCAATCTTGTCATTACGAGTTTCCTTACGCACCCAGGGGCAGTTGAGAAAGCTATGGATCCAATCTTCCTTAGGTAGCTGGACACGTGAGTTGTGGACGATTGTCCATCAGCTGCTGCTGTCGAAGTACCTTTTGAGTTTCCTCCTTCCCCGCTGGCACATACATTGAGCCTAATCTAACCGAATGACCAAGGTTGGACTTGTCAGGATTCGTTCGATGCCTTCCCCGGTCTCCTGCCATCCGCCAAACTTTATAGATGTCGTTGAAAGTTCTTTAGAAAATTGTTCGGCAACAATTGCTGAGTCGTCTTCTGCTTCCCCAACTCCACCACGTCTATACACCATGTTCAGAGATGGGTTTCTACCGGGTAAATACCCAACGCTTTTTTTGGGTATTTATAATTTTGCAGATTCTTGGGTATAGAACAATTTTCCAATAAATGATTTCGTATTCTTTATATATAAACCTGATCTTCTGATCTCATAAAATCGGATTTTAATTATATATTGCCGCTATATAGACCGATCTCCAGACTTAAAGTCATGAGGCAATAAATTGGTCATTTTTCATCCGATTTCGATGAAATTTGGCACAGTGAGTGGTAGATCCTTACACCTTTCCGTGAAGTGCGGTTTAGATCGGACTATATTTGGACATAGCTGCCCTATAGACCGACTACCCGACCACCCGATCTCCCGATCTCCTGACATAGGGTATTGAGGCCATAAAAGATCCATTTACCACCAGAATTTGATGAAATTTGGCACAGTGTGTTCTGGTAGACCCCTACCCATTTATGTAAAATGTGGTCCAAATCGGACCATATTTAAATATAGCTGCCATATATACCGATCACCCGCATTTTTCATTCCGATTTGGGTGAAGCAGTGAGTTTTGATAGACCCCTGCTCTTTTGTGTCGAACATCGTCCAGGTTGGACCGTATTTGGATATAGCTGCCATATAGATCGATCTCCCCATATGTAGTACCGAACCCACAAAAGGAGCATTTTTCATCTGACTTTGATGAAATTTGAAACGGTACGGTATCACACTCCATATAAGAAAACGTCGGCGAAACGATGGCTAAAAATAGGCGAAAAAGTAGTACTCTGTTTATGGTGAGGAAAATGGCAAAAAATATTATAGTAGCCGGCATCATTTTTGTTTGTATTATTGGTCTCAATGGCTCATTTTTCTTTATTTATTTGCGAAAAAAATATATATTTAATAGAGAAAACAATAAGAGTAGATGTAGATAAGTTTTTTTGGTATGGAAACAAAAGCATATGATTGCTATCAAATTTCAATCGTGAAAAAATTAAAATTTCCGCAGCTATTTCGAAAGCAGAATAGATTACCAACCCTTAATGTACCAAATGTGGATTTAAGATCTGAAGGACTTCTTGGTATCAATCCGTAATCTTAACCTAAAAATATCAGAGGAACATTTGTCTGTACCATCTGTCTGTTTGCATCATGTCTGTCATGCCTTTTTCTCATATCTGTTCCTGGCAGGAAATTAAAGGCAATTAAAGTAAACTAATGCGTATGTCATTTCATTGTTTTCCCTTTTGTTTAGTATAAGAAGAAGCCCTAGCAATGCAAGTGCTTTGCTCTGCTACTAATTTTGATATTACGAGAAGTGTTTGGTCAAAAGCGATGTGCGGTATATTTTAAAGGCACCTTTAAACTATGCTCTAAATCAATGATGGGCACACTCGCATTTTCGCACATTATTCTCAAGCCCTTGGGCTTATGTTCTTGTGTAAGTGTTCTAAGCCAGCAACGCACAATGGGATAGAATTGGAAAAAATAGTTAAATATTTGGCGTTTAAAAATGGGTAAAGATAACTCTTTGCAATGATTTGTTAGAGCTAAGGAGCTTTCGAAGTCATATGCAAAAATTCTAGGCCACAGGTGGTCAAGGCGTCTCTTGGCGGAGCCCTCATGCTGGTCACCTCGGCATTTCGAGCAATTATCTTAAAACGACAAATCAAACTGAAGCATTTGTAAGAAAAAAACTAATGGAGATATCTTAATAATTATACCTTCCACCATAGGATTGGGATATAATAATATCGTCATTCCGTTTGTAACACATCGAAATATTGCTGTTAGACCCCTTAAGGTATAAATATCCTTGATCGCCATAACATTTTAAGCCGATCTAGTTATGTCCGTACGTCCGCCCGTCTGTAGAGAGCACACTAAAATGCGAAGGAATAAAGTTAGGCGTTTGAAATTTTGCAAATTTGAAATTTTCTTCCTGTTAGTGCAGGTCGTGATTGTAAAGCGGCCATATCGGTTCATATTTAGATATAGCTCCCATATAAACCGATCTCCCGATTATACTTCTTGGGCTTCTAGAGAGCGCAATTCTTATCCGATTTGGCTGAAATTTTCTACTACGACGTTTTCTATAATATTCAACAAATGTGCCAAGCATGGTGCGTATCGCTCCGAAACCTGATATAGCTCCCATATAAACCGATCTCCCGTTTATACTTCTTGAGCTTCTAAAGAGCGCAATTTCTATCCGATTTGCCGGAAATTTTTGCACAGTGGCTTTTTTAAGACCAAGCATGGCTTGAAACGGTTTAAAACCTGATACAGATCCCAGATAAACCGATCTCCCGATTATAATTCTTCAGCCTCTGGAGGGCGCAGTTCTAGTCTTATTAGGCCGAAATTTTGCACGAGGACTTCTTCTATGACCTTCAACTTACGTGTCTGATATGATTTGAATCGGTTCATAACCTGATATAGCTCCCATCTAAAGCAATCTGCCGATTGTACCTCTTCAGCCTCTACAGGGCGCAATTCTTATCCGATTTGATTAAAATTTTGCACAATGGCATCTACTATGGTCTCCAACATCCAAGCTAAGTATGACCCGAATAGCAATTCTTATCTATTGTCCTTTGTTTGACTATGAAGAGATAGCGGGCAAAGAACTTGAAAAATGCTATCCATGGTGGAGGGTATATAAGATTCGGCTTGGCCGAACTTACACAATTTTACTTGTTTTCAATTCTCCTTCTTGCACTTTAGGATAGTCTAAAGTGGCCTTAAAAAATAACAAAATGATAAAAAAAAAAAACCACCACGCATTTGTTTCTTAGTTGGTGTCATCGTCGAATAACCTGAGACCACATTTCCGTGGTTAGCCTACAAACCACATAGCATTGCAATGATTTTGATGAAAGAAAATGTAATCCTATAGCTCATTGAATTGGCCAAAAGCAACGGCAACTCCCAGCAAGCACTTAACCAAAAAAAAAAAAAAATAACATATGACACTTCACTATGCTTCTTTAGGCCATGTAAATTAGGCGATAAAGGATTTGTACTGGTTAGAGGGTAGGGCAAGCTGGGTTTTTAAACTTAATTTAAACTGCTATACTGCATTGTGACGTTTAGCTGGTAATAAAGGGGAAAAAGAGCTGAACCAAAATCTTATGACAATTTTAATTTTTGCAATTTTCGGGCACTTTTGGCTCGAAATTTTCTTTTAGAATCGATCACTTTCCTGACAATGAAGCAAACTTATTCCTTACTAAGTTCTTTAAATGGCCAAACTATTGCATCAAAATGAAAATCGAACCACACATGACTTCGTAAATCGCAAAATACGAAGCCAATTTCGACCAATGAAAAAATAAAAATTAAAAGTCGAATATTCCCGAAGCCAGTGAAAATATTGTATACTTCAAGCGGACTTTTTAGTAGAGATTTTTGAGCACTATCCAGCAAAATAAGAATTTTGAAAATGATGAACACAAACGCCAAGGTGATCATCCTTATGGCTCTGCCAAGAAGCGCCCGGACCACCTAAGGCCTTGAAATTTTGCACATGCTCTCGATAACACCTCGGCTCCAACCATTTAAAATGTCAAAGGGTTACCTCTATCCGTTCTCATATGGCATATCTTTACTATTTTTTTTTTTGGATTTTATCCCAATGTACGACAGTGGATGTAAAACAAGAGACAAAATGTTGCTCTTGAAGTCAATGGTTGTCGTCGTGACGCGTGAATCACGTGATTCGTGGGTGAGATCTAAATCCAATCACGTGATCTTGATTTAACTAAAATTCGTCGTGGATAAGCGTGAGTGAGTGAAATCCTGTTCACGACACTAATCACGACTCACGAGAAAATCATGACTAATCTTTAAAAAACATGAAAAAAAGAGCTTTTGGTCGTTCATGAAAAGGGTAAAGGGTACTTCTTGATCCATCCCAACCGTTGTAAAGATGATCAAACGTTCACTGACCCGCTTGATAAAGCTAACCTGTTGGCTGATATATATGCGGGGAACTCTTCCCAATTAACCACTCCGCTTAATCGAAAATGTATCTGTCGTCAGATATTTTTTCGAACTCTTACTCCACGAGTTCGGTTCTTGAGAATCTTCGAAGCTTGCTCGTCCATTACGCAAAATTTTCAGTCTTGCCTACCGTGCGGGAGTCTTCCCGGCGCGTTGGAAGGTTGCGAACGATCAGCCAATACCCAAGAAGGGTTAGGCGAACAATCCTGCGAATTACCGGCCAATTGCGATATGCTCCGCGCTTTCCAAGTTTATGGAGAGCATGGTTAATCACCATCTTGCGAGGTATTAAGAGTCTAATGGCCTTCTTAGCGGCCAACAGTATGGGTTCCGCAGAAATCGCTCAACGGCATTTTTGTCGGAACGTTGGAGTTGCTCAATCCACCAGTTTGGTGAGAGTAAGAATATCTCCAAGGCATTTGATAGGATATCGCCAGGGCATTTGATATGTTCTGGCACGGTGCACTACTGTCAAAGCTTGTCGTATTTGGTGTCGGTAATGGCTTCGTTCGATTTATTTCGTGCTTTCTCAGAAATCGCACTATACGAGTCGTTATAGATGAGCTCTCATCCAATGAGCATAAATTGACCGCAGGTGTACCACATGGCTCTGTCCTTTTTTCTTCTCTTTTTCTTATTTTCATCAACGATCTGTTGAGTCAGACATCGAATCCGATCTACTCATTTGCGGATGACAGTAATCTCTGTCATTCGTCCATAGGCCGACTCTTCGAGAGATTGAGGACAAGAGGCGGGTTACGATACACTATGCCAGAATTTAATGGCCATTTCGGAGTGGGGTCGAGTGAATCGAGTAGATTTGAATGCACGAAAAACGATTTGCTGACCCATTACTATCATCGGTATAGATTTGGAGTAATCAGTAGCCCTTGATGTTCTGGGCATGATAACAAAAAGCGATGACCGTTGGGCTAAACATGTATTTGAAGTGTCGAATGAAGCATTCAAGTGTTTTGGCTTCCTTAAACGGCGTAAGAATTACTTTACTCCTTCCGATCTTCTTAACATCTATACCACTTTCATAAGGCCGAAAATGGAGTACGACTCACATGTATGGGCTTGAGCTTCAAGATCATCCCTGGAGCTCCTGGACCGTGTATAGATGAGAGCGATGGCGTTGATTGGGGACAGTGGGTGTCCAAAAGAGTTTATTGCCTCCCTTGAACATCGTCGCAATGTGGGTTGTTTGGCGCTGTTCTATCGGTATTTTTATGGAGTGTGTTCATCTGAGATTCGTCTTCTTATTCCTGATGCAAGGATGTTTGTCAAAAATGCTAGACATTCCGGGAACTCAAACCCGTTTGTAATTGATTGGCCAGCGGATCGGACAATGCATTACAGATAGAAATCTTATTTTGCTCGAACCGTTCATATTTGAAATCGAATTCCGGCTAATGTTTTCCCAACCACTATGGCATCCAGAGATTTAAGACAAATGTCAATACATATTACATCCTTTTCTCCCCTCCAATTGCTAATTTCCATTCGCCAACGCAATGCACTGCATTCATAGGGAACATCCCCTGCGTGCTGGTTGATAGAAAAAAAAACAAATTTTTTGCATGCGTCTCAAATCATACGGTGTTTTATCGTACGAACTCAGACACGCTGTCACTATTGGAAGAAGTAGGAACAATTTCGGTGTACAGATGCATACAAATAAAAAGACAAAATAAGAGGTTGTCCAGGGGTGATACAAAATACCGTTTAATTTGAGACGCGTGCAAAAAATTTTGTTTTTTCGTGTTTTTTAACGATTAGTCATGATTTTCTCGTGAGTCGTGTCTTATGAGTATCTCGTGAGTGCCTCGTGAGTCGTGATTTTCTCGTATCTCGTAAATCGTGTGTGATCGTGCGTGAGTAAAATGTTTGTCTTGTGAGTGTGCGTGAACGCGATTCGACATAAAAAAGGAAGTTTAATAAATGAGATATTGACCAGAAGGCAAACGTTTGCCTTGCCGTTTGCCTTTGCCTAAGTTTGCCATAGAACTCACTTAGACGTTCTCGTCCATTGTGATACCACAGGAACAGAAGAAGGAAGATGCCTTCAAGTTCTTAACGTTGAACAATCTAGATCGCTTTAAAAAGCTCAACAGCTTGCGAATGTTCACATCCGCTAAATTAGACAAGTTCTCAAAGAAATAAAAACCTAAAGTGGAACTTCTTCTGACTACCAGATGGTCTATAGTCTCTTCTTCCACGACAAACTCACAGTTTCTGCAGAAGTCGCTACTTGCAACCTTAAGTCTTGGATGTTTCTGGACCATACAATGACCTGTCATGACGACCACAATGACTGAGACGTCTATTCTACCCTCTTCACTAGATTGGGTCACATTATTTTGAAGTGTTCAAAACCCCCTCTTTGTGATCATCTGCCATTCGTTGCCCTTCGGACCTGATCCTGAAGACTTAGACGCTGTGGATACAGATTCCAGTTCCCCTGAAATGAGTGCCGCAAGCTCGTCCGCTCTACAATTCTCTGGGATTTCTCTGTGGCCTGGCAACCAAAACAGTCGGGTAACATTTCTAGATCTTTAGAGTTCATCTGGTCGTCTAGGTTGCCCATCTGGTCGTCTAGGTAGTCTAGTCAGGAACCATCCGTATAAAAGTCTATGTAACTTCTATTACCAGGGATATCGAAGTTCCAGTCGGTTTTATCAGGAATAGTGGTACCGCACTTTTTATCAAAAAGCGGCTCAGGTAGGCGGCTCACAGTGCTCGTAACCGCCACATGACCAATGAGAAAGGCCCCGTAGCCTCACGGCATTGGTCGCAGCAATTTTCTAGCCACAATGACCAGAGGCATTCGATGTAGCACTAAATTCAGTGCATCAGATAGTGTTGTCCTCAGTGTGGCTGTAATGCACAAACAGGTCATCCTTTGGATCTGGTTGACTATTGAACAGTAGGTGGACTTATGAAGCGCCATTATAGGTCTGTCAACTGCGTATATACCCGGTGCATAACGAGCGGCTTAAACTCCAAACTTTCGATAATAGCTCTCTTGCAGGTGTATAGGGCAAGACTTGCCTTTCTTGCCCTTTCCGAAATATTGGATTTGAAGTTCAATTTCCTGTCCAGCAAAACACTCGGGTATTTTGCGCTTTCAGTAAATGGGTAGCTTGTTTCTACTGCTTTTGTCTTAGACAGATTTACACCTAGACCACTTTGGGTAACCCAATTCGCCGACGTACGTTAAACTTCTTGAAGTATGTCACAAAGAGTGCTGCTAAGCTTTTGCCTAACCGCAACAGCCACGTCCCCAGCATAAGCAACCTCTTTTAAACCATTTTCTTGCAGTTCAACTGTAATATAGTACGTCTTCAATATTTTAGCAATTTTTGTGAATGTACCATCGATGCCATTATGTATGAAACTCGATTTCTTTTGCATGGCCAGCACGGGCACGCTTGCAGAAGTCCAGACGCTGAGCCCAGTTTTCGACAGTGTTCGAGCATAAATCGGCCGATACTGCAGCAATTTCACGTTCGATATTCGTACGAAGTTCATCAATCGTCGCTGGTTTGTTGGCATAGACCATAAACTTGGCGTAGCCCCACAAGAAATAGTCTAACGGCGTCAAAACGCACGACCGAGGCGGCCAATCGACTATACCATATCGTGAGATAACACGTTCTTCAAACTTGGTTTCCAAGAAATTGATTGTGACATTCGCTTTGTGGCTTGTGGCGCTGTTCTGTTGGAACCACATGTCCTCCAATACCTTATCATCCAATTGGGGCCAAAAATATTCTGTTATCATTGGACGGTAGCGATTCCTACTCACACTAACGTGCCGGTCTTGATCATCAAACCGTAATTTTTTCGGTGTACAATGATGACTCATGGACTACGTGTGGATTGCTGTCTGACCAATAAGGCACATTTTGCTTATTGATGCCATTCCGCCAGAAATGAACCTCATCGCTGAAGATGATTCTGGCTCCGAATTTCGGTAGTAAATTTTAATAATTTCGACACGTTGTTGGCTCGTATATCTGTCTATCATTAAGTGGCAAACCTTACTTACTGAAGAGAAATGTGAAAAGAGCGGCAAAAAATATGGCGTCGTTTGCTGTCCCCATCGGTCTACATTTGTAGCTTCCCTGTTCAAAAACCCGGTATTTAAAACAACAGATTTTGTGAGTTGAAATAGCAGTTGAACATTTTTGCTAAAACAGCCGCCCATGTTTGTTGCTAAGACAGCTGTTTTAGTTCCATTTTCAGCATTTTTCGGTCAATTCTTTTCAATTCCCCATCGTGGGGATTCGATATAATCCTCCCCCAGAACTTTCTTTTCATAGAGTGGCAAAAATAAAACCAATTTGTTTTTAACTGCCATTGATTAATAATCTATGGCTACTCTAATGACCTAACTAACAACCGCCATCCAATGTTGTTGGTTTCTCATGCTGGTATTAACCCATTTAGATTGGATTAAAGATCAACTGACCAAAGGCATATAGAAATCGTTGTTCAACCTGGCCCAGCGTGAGTTTAGTAGCCAAATTTTTTGCTACAACATCAAACAAGCAGTTGATCGTAAATGAAACCTTGTATTCAAAAGTCCCCATTGGAAGTGGGTTTAGCATTGAATGGTGGTGGTATTGGTGGCGTTGGATTTTACTAACTAACCTGGGGCAATTCGAAAAGAAATTACCTTACGACTATGGGAGCACCTTCTTTGCCCATGTGTTTGTTGTCTGTACCTCTGTCTGTCTGTCCCCCTATCCACATGGGGTTTCTGTGTTACCTAGTTTTTATTTTCTCAGTTTTTCTTAAGATTCTTGGCCAAAGCAAAAGTCAATCAACCGAACACTAACGTCATTTGGAGGTTAGTGCTTAGTTGGCGTTGACTCGCTCTCTCTATCTCTCTCTGCCTACTGTCTCTTCTATGCTCTTAGACATGCCATTATGAATCAGGTTTTCCCAGTGTCCAGCGAACTTAGTTTTACATATTACACTTGGTCTGGTCCCGACCATGCAGCTTTAGCTCGGTCAGTTGAGTCAACATTTGAATGGCGTTAACACCGTTTTCTGACAAACCCCCACCCCTGATAGCCGGCCACCTTTAGGTCTACCCAGCTATGTCCACATTCCACTCTTCTCCAGTCGCTATATTTAGACAAAAATGTGGCGGCTAAGTGTATGGGCATGTAACTGAGTTAGAGGCATAAAGTTTGCTCGCATGTAGCTTTTCTTCTCTCTTTTCTTTTGTTTCAAATAAAGCCATATTGATTGATTTAAGGTCTTGGGGTATGCCGTTAGCTGCAACTTTGGAAAATCTTTGTTGGCCAGTGCAGTGCAGTTGTTGGATTTCCATTGCATCTAGCTAGTCATTGCTTTGAGTGCAACAACCACTTTTCTCATGGCAAAAACAAAACGAAATTGATAAAAACAAATAAAATATTTTAAAAAACTAGTTTTTACTATTTTTTCTTCTTCGTGTCGTCTCGATATCAACTAAGGCGGGAAAGACAAATTTATAGCCAAATATTTCAGCCGGTTTTTTTTTTATTTTCCCCTCAGAGAGAAGACAATAGTTTAAAAGAAAATAAAAACCAAAAGGACTGCCACTCTTACCTAGCCAAACCTCGAAAAAGAATATGTAATTCAGGAATTCAGTGCTACTTACAAAATCCTCAATTGTTTTCCATATCATGCCCCTTAGTGGTAAGAAATGTTCCAATTAGGATCTTTGCCTATGTGCTCCCGTAAAACGCCATGACCTTGCAAATGCAAATTTGCCAATGAACATTCCATAAGGAACAGGGGCAAACTTCTCACACATCAATGAGTGCTGTCTAATTCAAGTTTAAGCTCAATGATAAGGGGCCTCCTTATTATAGCCGAGTCCGAATGGCGTGCCGAACTTCGACACATATTTGGGTTTTTACAAATATCACCAGCATTAGGAGGGGATAACTACCGCTAAAAATATTCTGATGTTCTCGCCAGGATTCGAACCCAGGCGTTCAGCGTCATACATAGACATCCTAACGTCTGCGCTATGGAGGCCTCCAAATCAAATGGCTTAAGGTCGGAAAATATCCTTTAAAAGGATGCAACAAGAGCAATTCGTAAACTCCCAAAATGATCGTGTTTACTTAATCGAGTGTAAATACAAGAATTTGAGCCTACGAACGGCCACCACCCGATGGCTGCTCTGTAATCGTTTATATTGAGCCTAGCGCCAAAGTAAATACGGCTTATTATCGGGAAAACATTTTCGAATCTACTTTGGGATCGCAAATATTTCATCGTTAGCCATGGTCGTGCCAACCACACTCGGCACCATCACATAAAGCACGTGTAAACCAAGAATGATTCAAAAATCATAATCCGTACATAATTTTGTTCGCACAAGTGGCTGACTATTTGGATCCTTTTAGAGGGAAAGTTAAGGACATGAAAGATACCAGTACGGATGCGCCAAAGAAATCCCAGTGTTCGGGAATGGGGAAAAATACCGATAGATTACATTCGTGCAGCTTACAACCCATTGTTTGACCACCTCAGCGCAATAGTCAAAGCAAAAGATGGTAAAATCGAGCAAATGTGACTGGATTCTGAAGTTTAGATTACTTCCACACATTTTTGTCATTTAAATCAATAAAAAAATATTTTCACACAAAAAAACAATGGTCGTTGCAATTGTGCCAGCTACCCTGTAGACTTGGAGTTAGTTACGCAATTTAAATACTATCCTTTGGACATTTCCGCCCATGTGCTAAATGCTGTTCGTTTAAAAAACTTTCACGTTTTGAACCACACTGATCATTAAAACATGTTTTAATGGCTCAATCATCTGTTTTCCTTTCATAAAATCAGCTGACGAGAGCCTTAAACCCGTTTTTAATGAGCAGTGTAAACGGGGTTTAAGTATGTACTTTGACACTCTAAGTTCTTGCTTGTCTCTTCAATGTACTTGTTCGTCTGCAAAGTTTGTATGAAAAGGATAGTGAAACCATGCAATCGAAATTATCAAGCTACAATATAAACCGCATACTATATAAACTACTTCATTACGACTGAAATAAAACCACGTTTAAGGTCAAAAAGGAGGTTTCGCAGAATTTGGCCCAGAACTGGTAATCCACGAGACAAAACTATTTTCTGAAGTAAAAACTTAAAGAAATAAAAGATCAAAATTTAAAAACAAATACTAATAACAACAACAACTAAAACTGTCTTTGGAATACAACGAAATATCTCAAACGACCTAAAAGTAGAAACGTTCCAATCAAAAATGCCAATGGAAGTTGGTGTAGATCAGATGAAGCCTTCAAATTACATTTAGAGGACACATTTTAGCCATTTTGATTATGTAACTGTCTTCACGCAAAGGAAGTTTCGGGTTATCTTGAAACTGCGTGCCAGATGTACCTTCCTATTAAACATTTTACTATCGGAGAAGTCAGAAGTGAAATAAAAAAGTTGAAGAAAAAATCACCCGGCTATGACTCAATTGACGGACAAGTCATCAAATCTCTACCAAATAAAACGTGTGGTACTACTTACTGTAATATTCAACTCAATCCTAAAAATTAGTTACCTTTCCAAAACGTGGAAATGTGCTAAAATTACTATGGTTCCAAAGCCTGGAAAGCCGGAAAATGCTGTATCTTCATATAGGCCAATCAGTCTCCTACCTGTGTTATTGAAATTATTTGAGAAACTCTTCCGTAGAAGGTTGTGTCCGTTTCTGCAATCATTAGATATATTGCCGGATCATCAATTAGGATTTCGCCAAGGACATGGCACCCCTGAGCAAATGTATTGCTCGTCAGTGTTCTTAGATTTTAAACAGGCTTTCAAGCGGGTATGGCATGAAGGATTACTATTTAAAGTTAAACAGTTATTGCCCACCCCATTTTTCTACTGTTGAACTTGTACTTGCATGAAAGAACTTTTTATGTAAGTACCAATGGTATAGATTCTGAAATCGGAATGATGAATGCAGGAGTTCCACAAGGCAGTGTGATAGGGCCTGTTTTATATACAATTTTCACCTCTGACATGCTAGTCTCTGACGATATATCTGTGGCAACATGTGCAGATGATACATACAAATAAAATCCAGAGACATCTATCGATAGTAGTACAAAAAGTGGAATATAGTAGTAAATGCTGAAAAATCTGTCCATGTGTCATTTGGTCTCACGAGAGAGGAATGTCCCACGCCTTAATTCAATGGAACTATGTTACCTTCATCCAGTTGCGTCAAGTACCATGGATTTCGTCTAGACAAGAGATTATTGTGGAATGACCACATTCGGACGAAAAGACTTCAACTGAATCTTAAAACTAAGAAAATGCAATGGTTATTAGGCCCGAGATCTTCATTGACTTTAAACAACAAAGTTTTGCTTTATAAAACTCTTCTGAAACAAATATGGACAACTCTAATGTGTAAATTCCGCAAAGATTTCAGTCAAAAACCTTAAAAATGATCACTGGCTCTCCATGGTTTATCAATAATTACAATATTCACAAGGACCTTGAAATTCCTTTTATAAAGGATGAAATAAGTTGTTTCAGTAACAATTATTCAAATAGATTAAGTAATCATTGTAATGTATTAGCCATTAATTTATTAGATAATACAAATGAAGCAAGAAGACTGAAACGACATAATATTCTAGATTTAGTTGTTTTGAAACTGGGTAATATCATATACGTAAAATATGTGTATTGCTAAGTTCAATGTTACTTTGGTAATTCCGTTAATGTTAAGTGTCAATTAAATTTGCTTATTGTTTTCTGTAAAAAGATTGCAAATAAAAAAAGATTTATAAAAAAAAAGTTGTGAAGAAAAGATTTGGGCTTACTGCCATGCCAATTTTATACTCATATATAAACTAAGTTAGCTTGTGTAAATTTTTAGATGAATTCATGGTGGAAAGTACCCAAGAGTGCAAGTTTTTTTTCTTGTTGGAGTTAATATGCAGAATGGCCGAAAGGGTGTTGCATATTGCATATGACTGGACTAGACCCAGAGGTCTCAATGTTAACCCAGAAAAGACGGAAATCTTGAACATGAAACTGAAATGGAAGTGTCACATTCAGGAGCGTACTGAGAAGGCTCACAGATGTTGGGCACTACGTAGACGGGCCGTAGGCTCGAAGTGGGGCCTGAATCCGAGGATAGTCTACTGGCTCTACAGGACCAATATTAGACCAATATTTACGTACGCCTCAGTTGTTTGGTGGACTGCTATGGAGAAAAAGTGCAATACCAACAACAACCTACAATAGGTTCAGAGGGCATGTTATCCCCTGAACATGTGAGGGTGTGTGGTGCTAACGCGAAAACGTCGAGTGCGAACATTTTTACGGTCAGTAAAATTGCCATAAGGGCAAAAACAACCAGGACGGTAAGGTCACGAACAGTCTTGCAGTGTAAGAAGGAGATTAACGCCTTCTCGAGGATGGCAAAAGCCGCATCGTTTGGGTGCCGGGCCATAACGGAGTAAGGGGAACTGAAAGGGCAGACGGTTTGGCGGTGAGGGCCAGAGGACTGCCGTCAATAAACTTGGTTAACCCGAAGCCTTTCGGGTCGACGCAGTCCGAGTTAAGGGAGTGGGCGACGAATGCGCATGCAACATTGTGGAACAGCGAAACGGTCGTAGGACTGCGAAAATCCTATTGGGGGAATCCAGAACGTGAGAAGACGAGACTATTATTCAAGCAAGAAGGAGTTCAGTATAGCCATTAGTATCATAACGGGACACGTGGCAAGTGATAGCATGTGTTGGGCATGCGCGGAATATGATGAGATGTTGGAGCATTTCCTTTGTCATTGCCCGGCTTTCGCGTCCAACAGATACCGATACTTAGGTGGAGACACAATATGAGACATGAACCAGGGGAGTGGTATTGAAAACAATTAAGGATTTTGGAATTCCTAACTTAAAATTTTCTTTTTAGAGGCTACTTTATAGTTTTTAAAGCGCACAACAAGCCGATTACTGGCTTAGGTGTATGTCCATAGTGGCATGGGGCGGACTGATATCTGCACCCTCTTTTCATGCTTACCTAACCTAATATGCTGGATGTAATAAACCCTTTGATCGAATCTTTTTCACTTTACAAATTCACTTCGTTCTAGTGAAAAAAGAAATCTTGTATTGGACCATTTCTTAGCTATGAGTTACACATGTCTTTGCACAAGTAAACAAAAATAAAATACGAACAAAAGCTAACCAATATCAAATACATATTAGGCTTTTAAAGAAGTCATTGTTCGGTGTGCGATAGCCCAGTAGATAGCACATAAGTTTAGCAAACAAAGGGTCAGTGGATTAAATCCCGATGAAAGCAAATTAAGTTTTCGAAAATGTGAAAATAAAATTCTCAATCTAAAAATAGATTTTCGGAGATTCTGAAGAGAAAAATTTTAAATTAAGCTGTCTCTCTCTCTCTCTCAAATAGAATTAAGAGAGCATTATCTTTTTTTTTTTTTGTTTTCCCACACATTCAAAACTCCTCCGGCATACGGCCTTCTGCAAGCTCTAGTTGTGGATATGAGAAGGGAAGGCCTTATGTTTTTGGACACGCCTTGTTAAATAGCAAAGAGTAGGGAAGAAACCTTCCCTGCCTTGTGTCTCCAAAATAAGGCCGTTAGAAGCAGCTTTTACTCCTGAAAACTGATAATTGTTTGGCATTTGTATATGTAGATTTTAGCCCTCTTCACAAAAGCTCCTTTACACAATGTACAAGCATTAAGATATTCCTACATTTTCTCCGATTCGATTTATACAAAACATTTCCCCTATGCACCATAGCGCATTCGGTATTTGTTAATGCCTTTTATAAGTGATCTTTAATCGCAATGATTCTTATTCTCTCTCTCTCCCTCTCTCTTCACCCACATTTCTATTAAATTATTAATGCATTTTTTGTTGCACTTATTCTATGTATATTAGTCAAATAAAAAGTAATGCTGTACTAACAAACCGAATTAAATTGTTTTTAATTCAGTTGTGAGTGTGTGTTCTGGCACACTCACACAAATTTCTTGAGTTTTATTCCAGTTTTGCCCAGTAGACATGTTTCTGAGTCATTTCATCAACTATGGTGAGTGGCTGCATTTTCCTTTATTAATGACACTTGCCCTTAAAGTTCAAATAAATCTCACAGAATTTAATTTAAAGCAAATTTCATTAATTTCATTTCTAGGATTCTGCCACTTGATTCAAAAGAAAGATGAGAAAATGTTCCCAGCTCTGTTAGCTGTCAAGTTTTTCGTTAAGTTTTTCATTGCATGATTATATCTGTGCATATACACGCAAAAATAGAAAACGTTTGGAAAATCTTTGCGACAAACAAATTTGTTTTGTAGGGGAAGTAGTATTTTTGTAGAAACTTTGTAACATTCCTCGTCACAGTTGAACGTTATTCGTGAATTTGACAATTTTCGATGTAAAAGTCACTTCGCTTAGCGTAAAACCTTTAGGAAGATCCTCTGTGCTCAAGAATGGTTCTATTATACGAATATTAAAAGAAAAAATACGTCAAAAATTTTATCTTTTACCCCTATAGCCGCTTTGTTACACTAAATGATGAATCGTTTGCTTAATTTATCTCTTGTGTCTCTTCCAGTTGGCAGAGAGTTGGCGGCCGTAAGCGTTCAAGCATGCGGTAATCCAGCCATTAGTATTGGTGTCACTGCTGTGGCACACGGTATTGTAACTTAGCACCTTTGTTCGAAGAGAGATACCCAGTGAATAAAACGTTCAGAATCGGTCAGAAGTCTGTACGTCGGAAAATGTATTCGAATTTGGATTCGAATCTGAATTCTAAACGAAAAATATATGGAGTGGAACGAAAGGTCGGAGGAAATTCTGGTGTTTTTGACAGAATTCTAAACCAAAATTATAGGAAATTAGAAAGCGAAATTCGAGTTGTCGTTAAGACTTCTGACCGAATTCTAATGTTGAGTCTTAATAAATGCGGATGTGTTTTCTGGCTTGTCTTATCGATTTCTGACCGAAAGTATATTAGAATTCTTTAAGAATTCGACCTAAGTCATGTAAAAACTTCTCCCGTTCCTCATAACAAGCCGATTACTGGCTTAGGTGTATGTTCATGGTAGCTTTGGTCGGATTAATATCTGCACGCTCTTTTCAACCTAACCTAGTTCCTCACAAATGTCACCAACATTTTTTTCTGATTTTTTCGAAATTTTTAAAATTTATCCAATGTTCTCGCCAGAATTCGAACCCAGGCACTCAGCCTCATAGGCGAGCATGCAAACCTTAGTGCTACGGCAGCATCCAATGGTTCACAAACAAAAATATGCAAACAAGCAAGCACAATAAAAGACAAAAACATTCGACAGCGAGTTCATACATCGTTCAGAATTCCGTCCGAAGTGTCGGGAAAAATGTCTGCCGGTAAAAAAAATATGCCACAAAAAAGCAACCACAAAAAGACAGAAAAAAAATTCAACAGAGTCTGTCGGAACAAAAATTCCTAACGGTTCCAACAAAAAAATGTGTGAAAAAGCAAGCACCAAATGACAAAAACATCCAACACAAAGTTCAGACATCGTTCAAAAATTTAAAAAATAACCATACGACAGGACGTTCAGTCATCTTTCAGATCTGTCGGAACAAAAATTCCTACAGACAAACATTCCAGAAATCGTTCAGATTTACTTCCGATGCGTCGGAAGAAAAAATTAAAAAAAAATGTACGACAAGACGATAGGATATGGTTCAGAATTAATTAAGAATTATCGAAAAAAAATCCTAAGAACAATTACTCCATAAATCTTTCAGAATTCATTCGAACTGTCGGACGAAAAATTAAAAAAAAAAACTCCTACGACAAGGCGTTCAGAAATCATTCAGAACTGTCGAAAAAAAAACCTTCAGAAAACCAAACAGAATTCGGAACGATTTCGGTAAGTCCTTGTCGGAAGAATTCAGAATGCGTACAGAAATGTCTGGCATCAGAAATTTGGTTCACTGGGAACATTCATTGATAAGTATACAGAACAACTCAAAACCACTTTCTGATCAGATTTGGCTATGTTCGTCTGTCTGTTTGTTCATCTTAATTTGTGTACAAAGTAGAGATCCCAATTTTCATCCGATCATCTTCAAAATTTGTCAGAGAATTATTTTGGCCTAGAGACGAAACCTACCGAAACTGTAATAAATCAAGGCAGATTTTCATATAGCAACTATATCGTCCGATTGAGCAAAATCCAGTAATTTATTTAAGCCTCCCCTACAAGACAATCTTATATATAAATATCAATTTGTGTTTGTTTGTAGGTTTGTTTGTTTGTTTGTTAGACTCGGAAACGGCTGAACCGATTTTCTTGAAATTTTCACAGATGGTGCATAATAGGGTACTACATTTTTTGATATCTGAAGGGGGGGCGGACCCTACCCCTTACCCTAATTTTCAGAAACGCCAGATCACGGAGATGGGTGGTGCGGTTTAAGCGAAATTTTGTGCGCTCTCATATAGTACCCTTAAAAATAAAAATTTGGTATCCAAATTTCGGATGGGGTACCTAGGGGGGCCGCCCCACCCTAAAACCTACCAAACATATATTTAGACCAATCACGACAATATGGGACTCAAATGAAAGGTATTTAGGATAAGAAAACGTATCTGATATCCAATTGTCGAACCAAGTGCTAGGGGGACCACCCCAACCCCCAAAACACCCCTAAATCGGACATATTTAGCGACCATGGCAATATGGGACTCAAATGAAAGGTATTTGCGAGTAGAATATGAATCTGATATCCAAATGTGGGACCACGTTTCTGGGGGTCCACCCCTTCCCCAAAACACCCCCCAAACAGGACTTATTTACTGACCATGGAAATTTGGGGCTCAAATAAAAGGTATTTTAGTGTAGAATTAGTATCTGTTATCCAAATATGAGACCAAGTGTTTTGGGGGCCGCCTCTCCCCAAAAACCTCCCCCAAAGGGGACACATTTACGACCATAGCCACATGGGGCTCAAATGAAAGGTCTTTGGGAGTAAAGCACGAATCTGATATCAATATTCGGGAAAAGTGTCTATGGGGCCACCACCCCCACAACACCACCCCACCCCCACAACACCACCCCACCCCCACAACACCACCCCACCCCCACAACACCACCCAACCCCCAAAACACCCCTAAATCGGACATATTTACCGATCATGGCAATATGGGACTCAAATGAAAGGTATTTGCGAGTATAATACGAATCTGATATCCAAATGTAGGACCAAGTTTTTGGGGGTTCATCCCTTTCCCAAGCAACCCCCCAAACAGGACTTATTTACTGACCATGGGAATCTTATGGGGCATAAATAAAAGGTATTTGAGTGAAGAATTAGAATCTGATATCCAAATGTGGGATCAAGTGTTTGGGGGGCGCCTCTCCCCAAAAACATCCCCCAAAGGCGACAAATTTACGACCATAGGGGGCTCAAAGGTCTTTGGGGCCACACCACCTTCACAACACCACCCACATAGTAAGTATTTGCTGACTTTTGCAATATGAAGCTCAAATAAGAGGATTTTTAGAGTGGAACACGAATCCGATATATATTTTCACGGCCAACTCACTGAGTGGCCGCCCATCCCCCAAAACACCCCCCAAGCTGGTCATGTTTGCCGACTATGGAAATATAGGGCTCAAATTAAAGGTATTTGGGAGTAGACCACGTATCTGATATCAACATTAGGGACCAACTGTCTGGGGAACGTCCCGCCACCATAACAATCCCTAAATAGGCCGTATTTGCTCACCAAGACAATTTGGGTCGTAAAGACAGTGGAACTAAATATTCATAGTTTTTGGGGCCAATACCCCAAACCGGACATATTTGCTGACTTTTGCAATAAGGAGTTTAAATAAAATTTGAAAACGAATTTGGTATCCAGTTTTGAGGCCAATGGCAATATGGGGTGCAAATAATTGATATATAGATATATGACAATAGCGCACGTTGCAGATATATTTCCCAGGCTTAGTGTTTGGGCGACCAATTTGGAAATCCCCAAAACACCACTAAAACGGGCATATTTACCGACCATGTCAATGTGGAGCTTAAATGAAAGGTTTTTGGGGGTAGAGCAAGAATTGATACCTACTTTCGGGACCAATTTTCTGGGGGTCAACCCCTTTCCCAAATTATGGGGTTCAAATAAATGATATATAGATTATTATTATATATTAAGATTAGAAAACGAATTTGATAACCTATTTTGGGGCCATGTGTTTGGGGAACGCCTCATCGTGTAAACTCCCCTAAACCAATGGCAATATGGGGTTTGAATAAATGCTGTTTTTTTAGAAGAGCACGATGCTGATATTTTTCAGGGCCAAGTGCCTGGGGGACCACCTCACCCCCGAAAACACCGCTAAATCAGATATCATGAGAGTAGCGGGCTGAAATAAAGTATTTTAAGAATGGAATACAACTGACATCCGAACTTAAATTCGAAGACCAATAAAGATCATATGGGATTAGATTTATTGCCGCAAAACATTCTAAAACCTCCTCACGCGATACTCACCGAGGAATGCCATCAAACGAGGAATCTGCCTGTACCGTTGGTATGCTGACAAATGTTCTGTTCAGTTTTTCAGGGTCTTCGTGACAAATATCAATCTCATTAGTTTCTCCAATTCCAATGCCCTTAATAATTTTCCATTTACCTCTGGAGTCTAGGGCTGAACTTAATTGATTGGAATAATATTCAGTTTTCGCGGCTTTCATCACCTCTCCTCGCGGTTCGAAATTCATTATGTAGCTCCGGAGTTTCGAACCTCCTCCACCTGGAATACGCCTTGTCCCTACCTTTTATGGCACTCTTACACGATTCGTGCGTTTCTTTTTAATTTGCATATTATTATGAAGGAAATCGAGATGCTGATCCACAGAGACTAATGAATACAATTCACACCAATCGATTCGTCTAAATTTATCATCTAAATCGTTCTAATTTTTATTCCTGAAATACCTTGGAGAAGCAAGGAGCAGAAACCTGAACTATTAGTGGGGTGTAGACCAAGCGACAACAAAGTCGCCGTTAGTGTCTGTGTCACTAACAGTGATAGAGAAAATTGTTCGGGTAATAGCAGCACACATAACTTGGACTCTTTTTTGGTCCAAGGACGAATGCTATTGATTTTGAAAATAAATCGGATCATTATTGAGATTCCATTGCAGGATATTGTCCGGCTTTAGACCGTTGTTTAATGATTTCTATTCAAAGAATAGTATAACAAAAAACATTTAAAAGTCAGCAAAAAGTGTGTTGTTGTTAGAAGCATTTGACTGGTTTCCAGCATCGCGATTTCATTTTCGACCAAGAAAAATCATTAGCACGAGATTTCAAATGTATCATGGTGCTTTACAACCATTTCAACAAGAGCAAGTTGTAAAGCACACATCTGAATTTGAACTCTTTAAGACGACTTTTTTCATAAGCGCATAAACGGATCATGTTTTAATTGACGTTCCTGATTTTTTAAAAGCTATAGGAAAGTTTTTCAAAAAAACACGCATAACATTCAGAAAAATTCATGAAATTTTTTTTTGAACCGATATTGCGGTCCCTATAATTTCACGTTTGAAGATTACTTCATGGAAATATTGACCGTGACTACCCCTCAAATGATTCATCCGCTTAGTCCAATTTGGCATACACCTTCCAACATTTCGGCCGGTATCTCACGAATAAATACTTCAATGTTGTCTTCCAATTAGTCAATTGAAGCGGGCTTGTCTGTATGGATATGAGCTTTAACATAGCCCCACAAAATATAGTCTACAGGCGTTAAATCGCACGATCTAGGCGGCCAATTGACTAGTCCCGAACATGAAATAAAATTTTTACCGAACTCGCCTCTCAATAAGTTCATTGTTACGAGTGCTGTGTGGCATGTGCCACCGTCTTGTTGAAACCACAAGTCTTGCAAGTCACGCTCTTTCATTTTGGGCAAAAAAAATTGATATCATTCCACGGTAGTGCTCACCATTCACAGTTACGTTACGATTCGCATCATCTTTGAAGAAGTACAGTCCAATGATGTCACCAGCCCATAAACCGCACCAAACTGCGACTTTTTCTGTATGCATTGATAGCTCTTTCAATACTTCTGTCTGTTCTTCACCCCAAAATCGACAATTCTGCTTATTTACGTACCCATTGAGCTAAAAATAAGTTTCGTCCATAAAATGGAAGAAGCGCGCGATAAACTTTCTTAACAGAGCACGCATTTTTGATAATAAAATTCTATGATTTGCAAACGTTGTTCGTTTGTAAGACGATTCATGCTTAAATTATAAACCAAACTGAGGATGTTTAACAATTAAACAAAACACGAAACGTGAGTGAGTGAGCTGATTGAACCAGTGTTGCCTACAAGATTTCAGCTAAAAAATCACCCCTACCATCAAGGGTATAAAAAGTTAAACGTGAGCGGCAAAAAATTTCATGTTTTTTGCCTTTATGGTTACAAGTAAACATTTTTTTTATTCTGCTAAGGGTTAGCTCTTGATAACTACTCTTAAACCAGTTTCAAAAATTTTTAACCCTGATAATTTACCCTTTGCAGAAAATAAAGCGGCACATACATAGTTACGCTGAATATTTTTATGTAGAAGTTTTTTTTTTCCTTGAACATAAAATATTCATTTGTTATAACTTTGCTTCTCTTCTCCTCTCTGTTTTCCCTATCCAGAATACTTTCACCGCTAAATCATTGTACGGATATTCTACAGTTGGTCAAATACCCCAAGCGATTGGTAGATAGGTACCCTGCTTGGCGCATGGTAGGAATTTAACCTGTTTTGACTTGAAGTTGTTTTTGTTTTATTTTTATGGCGCTTTGTTGTTGGGCAGGTTAAAAGCATTTTTCGTTAAACAAACATCGAAAGAACAACAACAATAAAAACAACAAACTGACTTAACATAAAATCCCATTAAGAATTAAATGGAAAAGAATTAGGGTCAATGAAAAATTTGAAAACAAAGACAAGGCAAAGACAAAACAAAACCAAAATTGGTAACCAGAAGCCCCTTAAACCAAAGGCCCCAAGTCAGTGACTTGTTACATAATCATCGATACAAACAGTACAAGCAAATCCAAAAAAAGCCCCGTTCTCTTGAAAAGGGTTTTTTTTTGTAGAGGTGATACACTACGCACCAATCCTCGTCATCCATTCAGCCAACCACAACGTGGTCCGTAGCGCAAGCGGCAGCAAAGCGAATAAAAATTTCTAACCCAAATCCATAGTCAGACAGCCAGCTGGATAGCTGGCTTAAGCTGAGCTAAAATACTTGGCAGACACATATTTTTGGGCCATTAGGTCCTCATAAAGTCAATGATGGCCATTAAACAATGCAATCATTGTGATTATTACGAAAAGTCGTAATTGTAGTTCACCGAAAAGATGTTAAGATCAGATAACACACCATCATCACATCATAAAAGCCACCGAATGGTGGAAATGAACTGAAATGGCAGGAATATGCATATGAACGAAATAGACTTCCACTGGGTCTAATAGACACTTGGATGATGAACAGGCACATTGTAAAATTTAAGGAAAAGCAATAAAAGTTTAAATGTGTGTAACTTAGTGACATCCCTCAGAAGAACCGAAGATCGGCTGTTAAATACCAATGCCAATTTCTTCAAAGAGAACAGTGACAAGTTCCAAAAAATTAAACAATTTAAATATGAATTATTCAATTACTTATTTAAAAATTTAGTATCATACTAAATTAAGATAATAAATATAAAAGAAACTATGTTCTAACCACAATGGTTTTCGACCTAAATTTTTACAGTAAGGCATGTCCCCTGCATACGCAATGCATTGCATTGCAGAGTATAAATTTAAAAATTGGAAGGGGGCAAACGAAACCTAGATGGAATAGTAGAGGTTTTGTGTCGGATAGCTGAAACGACACTTTAGGTCCAGTGCGAAAGGTCGAAGGTGGATTGACGGATCTCTGAAAGTTCATGCTGTGCGGGTAGATCAAAGCTATAGGGCAGAGTGTACCTGGGAATCTACATGGAGGACCCTGGAACTGAGATCGTTTTCCCGACCATAATCATAATACGTTCATGCAGGCGAAACTCCGGGCGATCAAGGAATGCGCCTTGTGTGAACATCATAACGAACAATAAGATGACCATCAGGGCTATAATAACCAGAACGGTGAGATCACGGATAGTCCTGAGGATGGTACGATCCGCATCGGTTGATTGCCGCGCCATAGTGGAGTAAAGCGGAACGAAAGAGCAGACGAACAAGCCGTTGGAGCCGGAGGACTGCCATCAGTAAACTTGGTAAATGCGAAACATTTCGGGGCGACGCAGTGTTGCCTCTTAGTGTATTCGTTGAAAAAAATATTACACTCATAGAAAAAAGTGTGCTGAAAATGGCAAACACTGTCTCCTGAATATTAGTAGTTAGTTTTTCTACTATTGGAGCAGTAGCTCTGCAATTTCAGAGCAACAGGCTTACTACTGAAAAATCTGTTGTTTGCTGAAAATTACTGCTGCTGAATTATGAGGGGTGCTAGAAGAAAAAATAAATCATTTTCAGCAAACAATAGATACTTCAGCAGTAAGCTTGCTGCTCTGAAATTGCAATACTTCTGCTGTAATGGTAGCAAAATTAACAACTAATATTCAGCAGACAGTGTTTGCTATTTTCAACACACTTTCTTCTATAAGTGTATAGTAGAATGTTTCGGCGAACAGTTTTATAGAATATAGACCAAAGAAGTTCTTAACTCTGTTTCCAAAAAGGGGCCAAAAATAATTTTGTAGAAAAATAATAAGTTTGAACAGCTGAAATTTTGATTTTTTGATTCGGGACACTTTACTGAAGAACCCTGAAAAAGAATAAGGGTGGCCCATGTCGGCCATTTTTAGATCCACTTTGCTGAAAATTTAAATTTTGGCAGTTATTGCTTTATTTTTGCCTCTTATTTAAAACTAACGGTACTAACCATATGTTCATGCCTGTGACACCTGTCGTTTATAAATGAGCTTTCATTTATGTCCTCTTTAAGATCTTATTCTATTTTAGTACCCCAACTAAAAAACATCCATTTTGCTTACATAAACAGCGGCCCGGCAACCATCTTCTTATTCTTATCTTATCTACTATGTTCAGTAGCTCGACAAATGGCACGAAGGCAAGATCGGCGATTGGTTCGCCCGAAGCAGACGAACCCCTCTTGGCGCATGCGTTCGCCCCCTCATTTCCTGTAATCCCCTCATGACCGGGTGCCCTTGGCCCAAGGCATTGAGCGCCGCCATACAGTCCACATAAATCATGAGTTTTGAGAGCGGTAAATCCCTTACCAGAATTTATCTTGCAGCTACTGTAAGACCACAGACCTCTACCTGAAAGACCGTACACTCGTCCGGCAGTCTCAGAGACATACCGAAAATGAGTGCGTCTTCCTTCCGCATGCAGGCTCCCTCAGCTTAAGCGCGAACTTAGCGATGAAGTTCCGTATATAGGCCCCAATGGACTACATATCCAGCATCACTTCCAGACCTGCCTGCGATGCAGGCTTCTATGACACCGACGCAGGCCAGTCTATGGACCTACTCGAATTACCTCGCACCAGTCCTCTTATCCACGGCCCTTCCTATACCAATTCCCCATAGGTCAGTACTGGCCTCACAATGGCTGTATACATCCAAAATAAACCAGTTGTGAAAGGCAAAAGTCGGGCGGAGCCCTAGTCTGCATACTACATTTAATGCAACTTATGTTGAAATAAAGTCAGAGTTTAATTTTGCATACCTATTGATATATTGAATAGAACTTTGTAAGATTTTCTTACGACTGGAATTAAATTGTGGCAATACAGCCTTAAAGGCCATATCAGGTAAAACATATATATATAGGAGCTATATCTAAATCTGGACCGACTTTGACAAAATTTAGCACACGTACTAAGACGTCAAATAAAACACCTCACGCAAAATTTTATAAAGATCAAACCAAAATTGTGGCTTAAAAGTCCATATCAGATGGAAGATATATATGGGAGCTATATCTAAATCATATCCAAATTTGATGAGCACGTATTGGGACGTCAAAGGAAATATTTCATGCTAAATTTTATAAAGATAAAACCAAATTTGTGGCTTCTATAGCCTTAAAGGGCCATTTCGGATGGATGATATATATGGGAGCTATAACTAAATCTGAATCGATTTTTATGAAATTTTGCACACATATTTGAACGTTAAAGGAAACATCTCATCAATAGCGCTCGTCCTTGAACCAAAAAAGACACTTGGACAAAATTTCATAACAATCGGACAACAAATGCAATCTGCATATTGATTACAAGAATACATGGACAGACAGACAGACGGGCATAACTAAATCGAATCAGGAAATGATTCTAAGCCGATCGGTATACTTAGTAATGGGGCTACCTGGTCTCCTTTTTAACGTTGCAAGCAAATGCACAAAGTTATAATACCCTGTACCTTCTGCAGAAGCAAAGAGCGCATAGTGCCTTACGGCTTCTTTTCTCCGTGTTTCTCTTCCAGGACAGCTTCGAATAGAGCCTTAGTTAGAATAGGTTAGGTTTCTAATCACACTCGCTTAGACATTTCAGTCCATTGTGATACCACAATAGCGGCAGACCAGGCCTCTGTTGGGAATCGAACGCACGACCCCCGCACTGGTAATCCGAACACGCAACCTGCTCGGCTACCAGGGCGATTTAGACTTAACTAACTTTTATTGGCTATGACGAAACATTTGTTCCACTAGCCGAACTCAGAGTAGATTTCTAGGCGCCTCGGTCTTCTGTGACCAGTTTCGAGAGGTCTTTCTCCACTTTCCATTTGAGTTTTTATCTTCCCAGTTTGCGTGCCGAAGCTTCTTCATTCATTTCGACAATTGTTTTATATTGATATGCTAACGTAGCGACGCGTCGTCATACAGCTCAAGGTTCATAACACACTAATATTTTCCATCAATACATTCTGGTCCACAAATTTTGCGAAGAATCTTCCTCTCCAGCACCCCAAGTGCCACCTCGTTTACTTTCACAATTACACAGAAAATAATAGCTCTAAGAAAAAACCAACTACCAAACCGTAGTGTAGAGGTTAGCATGTCTGCCTATGACGCTGAAAGCTTGGTTCGATTCCTGGCGGGAACATCAAACAAAATTTCAGCGGTCATTAGCCTCACAAATGTCTCGCCTCCTTTGGCGAGACATGCAATGTACAAGGTACAATGCCTTGTAAAGACATCTCCCCATAGAGGAGTCGCACTGCGACACCCCGTTCGCACTCGGGTTGAAAAAGGAGGTCCCTAATTACTGAGCTTAAACTTGAATCTGAAGCACTCATTGATATGTTAGAAGTTTGCCCCCGTTCCTTAATGGGATGTTCATGGACAAATTTTCAGGCGGATGTGCCCACACCAAAGCCATCGGTTTGATGTTTGATTCTTTGATAAAATTTCCAGACTTTATTCTTAATCCTGAACATCTTGACTCGCTTGTACCCACGACCCCCGCACTGGTAATCCGAACACGCAACCTGCTCGGCTACCAGGGCGATTTAGACTTAACTAACTTTTATTGGCTATGACGAAACATTTGTTCCACTAGCCGAACTCAGAGTAGATTTCTAGGCGCCTCGGTCTTCTGTGACCAGTTTCGAGAGGTCTTTCTCCACTTTCCATTTGAGTTTTTATCTTCCCAGTTTGCGTGCCGAAGCTTCTTCATTCATTTCGACAATTGTTTTATATTGATATGCTAACGTAGCGACGCGTCGTCATACAGCTCAAGGTTCATAACACACTAATATTTTCCATCAATACATTCTGGTCCACAAATTTTGCGAAGAATCTTCCTCTCCAGCACCCCAAGTGCCACCTCGTTTACTTTCACAATTACACAGAAAATAATAGCTCTAAGAAAAAACCAACTACCAAACCGTAGTGTAGAGGTTAGCATGTCTGCCTATGACGCTGAAAGCTTGGTTCGATTCCTGGCGGGAACATCAAACAAAATTTCAGCGGTCATTAGCCTCACAAATGTCTCGCCTCCTTTGGCGAGACATGCAATGTACAAGGTACAATGCCTTGTAAAGACATCTCCCCATAGAGGAGTCGCACTGCGACACCCCGTTCGCACTCGGGTTGAAAAAGGAGGTCCCTAATTACTGAGCTTAAACTTGAATCTGAAGCACTCATTGATATGTTAGAAGTTTGCCCCCGTTCCTTAATGGGATGTTCATGGACAAATTTTCAGGCGGATGTGCCCACACCAAAGCCATCGGTTTGATGTTTGATTCTTTGATAAAATTTCCAGACTTTATTCTTAATCCTGAACATCTTGACTCGCTTGTACCCACGACCCCCGCACTGGTAATCCGAACACGCAACCTGCTCGGCTACCAGGGCGATTTAGACTTAACTAACTTTTATTGGCTATGACGAAACATTTGTTCCACTAGCCGAACTCAGAGTAGATTTCTAGGCGCCTCGGTCTTCTGTGACCAGTTTCGAGAGGTCTTTCTCCACTTTCCATTTGAGTTTTTATCTTCCCAGTTTGCGTGCCGAAGCTTCTTCATTCATTTCGACAATTGTTTTATATTGATATGCTAACGTAGCGACGCGTCGTCATACAGCTCAAGGTTCATAACACACTAATATTTTCCATCAATACATTCTGGTCCACAAATTTTGCGAAGAATCTTCCTCTCCAGCACCCCAAGTGCCACCTCGTTTACTTTCACAATTACACAGAAAATAATAGCTCTAAGAAAAAACCAACTACCAAACCGTAGTGTAGAGGTTAGCATGTCTGCCTATGACGCTGAAAGCTTGGTTCGATTCCTGGCGGGAACATCAAACAAAATTTCAGCGGTCATTAGCCTCACAAATGTCTCGCCTCCTTTGGCGAGACATGCAATGTACAAGGTACAATGCCTTGTAAAGACATCTCCCCATAGAGGAGTCGCACTGCGACACCCCGTTCGCACTCGGGTTGAAAAAGGAGGTCCCTAATTACTGAGCTTAAACTTGAATCTGAAGCACTCATTGATACGTTAGAAGTTTGCCCCGGTTCCTTAATGGGATGTTCATGGACAAATTTTCAGGCGGATGTGCCCACACCAAAGCCATCGGTTTGATGTTTGATTCTTTGATAAAATTTCCAGACTTTATTCTTAATCCTGAACATCTTGACTCGCTTGTACCCACGTCTCTCAATTTCCCTCCCTTTTCTCTCTTCTTCTCCTGATACCGTTGCTAATGATTGACTCATTCATGGCTTCATATCTAATATGATT
Organism: Stomoxys calcitrans; assembly: GCF_963082655.1. Taxonomy (NCBI): domain Eukaryota; kingdom Metazoa; phylum Arthropoda; class Insecta; order Diptera; family Muscidae; genus Stomoxys; species Stomoxys calcitrans. Next base: position 168,367,208 of record NC_081552.1, on the reverse strand, counting down.
TAAAGCTGAGTTTATTTTGAAAGAAATCTTTCGGAGATCTTGCCGAACGCGTGGAGGATATACAAAACCCCCGGCCTAACTTAACCCCATATATGCTTGGCTTTTGCCCAGTTTTTAACAGTAAGGCATTTTTCTTTAACTATTTCTGTTGCTTGAAGTGTACTCGTAAGTTGTAACCACTGGGACACACGCATGCTGCTCTTGACCGAAGTGAAAGGCGCGGCTGGCTTAAAAATTATGTAGTGGCGTGTGCGTGCCTGAAATGTTTTATGATACCACTTGTGAAGAAAAAATATAACCTCGATTGAAGAAATTGTAAGATTGTTGTTATTATTAAATATTTATTTTAAAAAACATTTTTCGTTTTCTTTTAATAATATTGACGATGGATGTCTTTGGAATGTCACACACAAAGTCCACTCGGAATGACAAAATAGTTTCGTAATACGTTTAAGTGTGCAAAACGAAATTGTGGCTCAGTTTACAAGGCTCTGCAGCAAAAAGACTGTTGTGCATGAAAGGAAATGCGCTGGGCACTATGGCTCGCTGGCTTCATATACTACGACACCTTAGTAGTTTAGTGGACGGCGATAGACAAATATTACAACATAAGGACAATACAACAGATTCAGAGAACAGCCGAGGAGAACCACTCCTGCTAGGGCACTAGAGACTATTTCAAATGTCGAACCCATCATAATCGAGGAGACAATAGAATTGGTAATGGATTGGAAAAAGTTTCAGATCGGATGCCTGAGATGACACATTAGACCGAAAGCAATACCCTGCTGCTAGCGGTACTGTATTGAATTGAGGAAATTCTGGTACACGGATGGATCAAAACTAAAGGACATAGTGGGTCTTGGAGTCTACATTTACGGCCCAGCGACTGAGATCTATTTTCGACTGTCTAACCATGGGGTTGTTGCGAACCAAGCAACGGATTTGATTGGTTTTGACTTGGCAAAAGCCAGTCTTATTTTGGTCTTTCTTCATCTCAAATGTGGACACAAACCTCCCCGAGGTGTCACCTGGGTAGCTACCTTTAACATCCATTAAAGGTAGTGAGCTAAAATTTGTCACGAGTTCACCTATGCAAATTTGCTCATGAACAATCCCTTAAGGAACCGGGGCAAACTCCTCACAGATCAATGAGTGCTGTCCGATTCAATTTTAAGCCCAATGATAAGGGACCTCCTTTTTATAGCCGAGTCCAAACGGCGTGCCGCACTGCGCCACCTTTTTGGGGAGAAGTTTTTACATGGCAAAGTACCTTACAAATGTCGCCAGCATTAGGAGGGGAAAGCCACCGCTGAAAATTTTTCTGATGTTCCTGGCAGGATTCGAACCCAGTCGTTCAGCGTCATAGGCGGACATGCTAACCTCTGCGCTACGGTGGCCACCTCCACGAGTTCACCTATAGAACTATAAAAAGATAAGATGTGGCTTTGAAAAAACGAAGGAAAATAAAAACGGATTCCCCCTATGTTGACGACCCCTGCAAAAGTTTTTAGGACTATGATTTGCGTATCTGTACCTTGAATGCCCGCACTCTTTATAGAGAGGGTGCAGTGTACGCACTGTCGGATGTATTGGAGAAGTACAGAGCAGACATTACTGTCATACAAGAAGTGCGATGGCTCGGGAAGGGCTCCATAACAACACCGAGTGATGACGCCCTATATTATAGCTGCCACACCCCGAGAAATCATTGGTTGGAATTCGATTATAAAAGCAAAGAGATAATAGTGTCAAAACAATTTCAATTGTATGAACCACAGTTTGGTTATTTTCATAGTTCAGTAGCTATCTTAACCACGATACAATTAATGGAGTTAAAAGAAGATGCTACTTACCGATATATCAGTTCCATCAATCATTTCCATAAAAAATAAATGCATTTTGCTTCTGCGAATTGTATCAAAAATGCAAATTTCGCCCATGAACATTCCACTAAGGAACAGGGGCAAACCTCTCACATATCAATGAGCGCAGTCCAGTTCAAGTTTAAGCTCAATGATAAGGGGCCTCCTTTTTATAGCCGAGTCTGAACGGCGTGCCGCAGTGCGACATCTCTTTCGAGAGAAGTTTTACATGGCATGGTACCTCAGAAATGTTGCCAGCTTTAGGAGGGGGGAAAACCACCGCTAAACATTTTTTCTGATGGTCACGCCAGGATTCGAACCCAGGCGTTCAGCGTCATAGGCGGACATGCCAACCTCTGCGCTACGGTGGCCTCCGCCAATTGTATCAACAACGTTTTATTTTCTGCTGTACCATCAACGAGTTAGCACAACACCCTTACGGTGGTTTTGCTTATTACCCTACCGGTAGTTGAGCTAACTGCCATACCGTAGTTTTACTAACCCCTTACCGGTAGTTGTGCTAACATTCCTTCCGAAAGTTAGTACTACATAGAAAATCTTCACATACCACTGAAGAACTCGGGAACCGAGGTTCGAGTCCCCCGGCCGGCCATTTTTTTTTTAATTATGTATTTTTTATTAAACTTTTTAAAAAAATGGTATTCCCACTTTTTTTTAATTTTAATTTAATTGAGAAACTTATTACTGTACAGTAATGCCAATTGCCCTGTATCATCATTAAAAAAATTATGTCGGCAGGCCAGAGGATGCATGAAAGACTACCAAACATGACATCATGAGTTTTAAATCTCCCCTTGACCACCGACAAAACTAATAGAATTAATTTTAAAGAGTAAGTCGAGAGAGAAAAATCCGAGGTAGAAGCAGCAACAAGCAGAAAATAATGAATAAGCGCAACGCACACGAACGACGCATGCTTAAAGCTATTTTTATTTTTGATAGCATAACATAAACTAGACAATAACCTCAACACCAACTTTGGTCGTCACAACCGCGAAGTTGCGGTTGGCAAAAAAAATTGGTTGAGGCAACAAATCTGTTTTCTGGGTGCATGAAACGAGGCATGAATTTGGCTGTGGATTTGTGGTTAGTCGGAGACTAAAACAACTTGTCTCCAGTTTTACTCCGGTGGATGAGAGGCAAGCAACAATCCGCATAAAGGCCAAATTCTTTAGCATCAGCCTTATTTGCGCCCATGCCCTGACGGAAGATAATAACGAACAGACCAAGGATATTTTCTACGAGCACCTAGAAAGAGAATATGATCGCTGTCCCGCCCATGATATTAAAATCGTTCTGGGAGATTTTAATTCGAAAATATCTTAAGCCCAACAGTCGGAAAATTTTGCCTACACGAAGAAACTTCCGATATTGGATTGAGGCTCATAGACTTTGCTGCGACAAAGAACAGGGCAGTAAGCAGCACCAGATTCCAACATCGTAGGATTCAAATGGCCACATAGTTCGTGCTGTGATAGATGGAAGGAATTTAACCAGCGTGTTAGATGTGCAAACGATCCGAGGTGTCATGGATTCGGACCATTACCTTGTTCCAGCAAATGGTTCGCACAAGTCTTAGTGTGGTGAGAGGAGTACGATCTGACACGGCACGGAAGCTGCAAACACTACAGGTGGCATCAGCATACTCCACTCGGCTGACTTAATTGCTTGAAGAAAGCACTCCCTGTCCCGATAGTATAGCAGCGCAATGGCAAACCATTGCCCACTCCATGGAAAGAGCCGCTACATCCATACTTGAGTTCCAAAAGTCTGTCCCAAAGAACCTATGGTACGACCAGGAGTAGCAAAAAGCTACTGAAGCCAAGAATGCGGGAAACAGGACAACATAACAGTCAGTAGCAGTAGAAAGAGGTCTTAGATGAATATTTCGAGGTTTTACAAATGGAATGACGAAATTAGTATAACCGTTCCTATAGTTTGTTTGCATTTTTATTACATTTTCGGTCCAATTTTTATACCCTCCACCATAGGATGGGGGTATACTAATTCCGTCATTCTGTTTGAAACTACTCGAAATATTCGTCTGAGACCCCATAAAGTATATATAATCTTGATCGTCGTAACATTTTATGTCGATCTAGCCATGTCCGTCCGTCTGTCTATCGAGGGCACGCTTACTTTCGAAGGAGTAAAGCTAGCCGCTTGAAATTTTGCACAAATACTTCTTGTTAGGTCGTTTGGGATTGTAAATGGGCCATATCGGCCCATGTTTTAATATAGCTGCGCCATTCTTATCCAATTGGAATGAAATTTTGCACGACGTTTTTTATTATGATATCCAACAACTGTGCCAAGTATGGATCAAATCGGTCCATAACCTGATGTAGCTGACATATAAACCGATCTTGGGTCTTGACTTCTAGAGCCTCTAGAGGGCGCAATTCTTATCCGATTGGAATGAAATTTTGCACGACGTTTTTTGTGCCAACTATGGATAAAATCGGAAGATAACCTGATATAGCTGCCATATAAGCCGATCTGGGGTCTTGACTTCTTGAGCCTCTAGAGGGCGCAATTTTGTGCTGTTCCAAGTTAGGTTCAAATCGGTCAATAACCTGATATAGCTACCATATAAACCGATCTGGCATCTTGATTTCTTGAGCCTCTAGAAGTCGCATTTATTATCCGATTTGCCTGAAATTTTGTACGACGTATCCTCTCCCATATAAATCGATCTCTCTATTTTACTTCATGAGCCCCCAAAGAGCACAATTCTTAATCGAATTGGCTGACATTTCACACAGGGCTCCAACATATAGTTTATTTGTGGTCCGAACTGGACCCATATCTTGATATCGCTCTAATAGCAGAGCAAATATGGCAAATCGAAATGTTTACTAATGCAGCTGCCATACGTTTGTTAAAATAGCAATTATGTCTGTTTTCCCATTTTCAGCAGACAAAGTTTGATGTTTAGCTAACTTTTTAACAAATTTCGTTGAGTGTAGCAAATAAAAAAACATAAGCGTGGCGGTGGGTTGTCGAATTAACGAAAACTCCCATCACGGTGATATACTTTTTGCTGCTTATTCTCCTTATACCCTACACAACTACTGTGGTACAGGGTATTTTAAATTAGTGAATTTGTTCGTAACACTCAAAAGGAAGATACTCAGAATCACTTTTTGATTCGCTTTAGCTTTGTCCGTCTGTCCATGTTAATTTGTGTACAAAGTACAGGTCGCAATTTTCAACCGATCGTCTTAAAATTTAGTACAAGCATTTTTTTGAGCCTAGAGATGAAGCCTATTGAAATTGGAAAAAACCGGTTCAGTTTTGGATATAGCTCTCATAGATATGTTCGTCCGATTTGGAATAAAATTGCAATTATATCGTCATTGGTAAACCGATTCTCACGAAATTTTGCAAGAAGGGTTATCTTTTAAGTCTCTACATTATTGATGAATTTCATAGAAATAGGCCAAGATTTAGATAAAGCTCCCATATATATGTTCGTCCGATTTAGACTTGAATAGCAATTATATCGTTATTTGTAAACCAATTCTTACAAAATTTTGCGCGAGATATTCTCTTATAAGTCTCGATATTATTAGTGAATTTAATAGAAATCGGTTCAGATTTAGGTATAGCTCCCATATATGTGTTCGTCCGATTTGGACTAAAACTGCAAATATATCGTCATTTGAATACCGATTCTCACGAAATTTCGCACGAGGGGTTCTCTTATAAATCTCAACATTATTGGCGAATTTCATAGAAATCGGTTCAGATTTAGGTATAGCTCCCATATATATGTTCGTCCGATTTGGACTAGTATTGCAATAATTTGGACATTTGTTAACCGATTCACACGAAAATTTGCTTATGCCTCCTGGTATTGCTATTCAATTGAATAGAAATCGGTTCAGATTAAGATATAGCTACATATATATTTAACAGATCTTCACAATATTTGGCACGAAGGTTTCTCTTATAACTTTTCTGATGACTGATAAATTTCATAGAAATTTGTTCAGTTTTAGATATAGCTCCCATATATATGCATCTCCCGATTTTCACTTTTAAGGCCTTTGCTAACCCATTTACCAATCGATCTTCTCAAAAAATCAAATTTAAGCAAATTTAAATTCGACGACTTGGCCCACATATCCAATATGCTATAGGTAACCCAAGACGGTCGTCCTTACTTGTTTTCCTATCGATTATACATATTTAACAAATTCGATAGATATTCTAAATTCTCAAACTTTGAGGCCCTCAAAATAATCAACTATGCGTGCACTAGGCCTTTGAACAAATTTTCTTTAATGCAACTACGTCTGATGGTTTAATTTAACTTTTGCGGCAACTTCCTCGAATAGACTGCCGGTCAAACACTTGACTGACTGTGCAAACCACCAATGGACAGCCCCATGTAACCCAAGACGTTTTACAAGGTTACATAGAGGAATTTTATACATCTTGGATTGTTGGCATTTTTGCCTTTTCTTCCAAAGAAAAAGCAGCAAAAAAAAGAAGCTCTTCATGCCCAACCCTGCCCCAATCATCAACTTAATCATCATGATCGAGGGCATCATTGTTTATATTGAGCGTTTTTTCTCCGTCTCCGTCTTCTTCTTCTTTCAACGCCAACATAAAGTGCCAAACTAACAGAAGAATTGAAAAACAAAGAAAAAAATAAGAGTTGAATTGAATTGAATTTAATTCAACCACCAACCAGAAGCATTGCTTGCAAAAAGGAAAGAAAACCCAGAAAGAAACAACAGCAAGAGTTTACAAATTAAAACAAAAGATCACAACAAGGCCAAGAATGCAACAGTCAACCGAACGGGCAACAACAATGACTACCACTACGACTTCTACTACAGCCACCATAGACAATTTATCCAACTGCAATAATAAACAATCTTCCCCGCCTTCTCACGGTAACCCTGATCGCTGGACGACCGCCCAGAGTCAACAAAACGGCAAGAGCAGTCAGCATCACATACTTCAGAGCTTTTACCACTTGCCTATGCAGCACAGTGGAAAGGGAAAAGTTATGCTATTGAGACTTTTAAATAAACTGAGAGCAGCAAAATGCATTTTGAGTGAATTTTCATTCTTGTCAACATGATTCCTACTGAACCCTACTACTATCTAGATTATACGGACCCGGAGAAAAATTGATTCCAAACGTGCTCATTTCGGTACCATACGGTATTGATAGTAAAGCAACACCATATGGTAACAAAGCAATACTGCATGGAATGGATAATATATAAAATGGTTAGTACCGTTTGGTATTGAAAATGATATTATTAAACAAGTAAAAGTGCATTAAGTTCGCCTGGGCTGAATGTCATATACCCTCCACCATGGATTGCATGGCATAAGTTCTTTGAATGACTTTTTCAAATATATATACGTCTATCAGGTTATGGATTAATGTGGACCAAAGGCCTGCCAAAGACCATTCATTTCTGATTTCAAGACGCATTAATAACTATAGAGTATTTCAAGAACTGAAGTCTATGTTTAAAAATTCCACATTGTGTGAGACAACTGAGAACTGAGTTAAACAGTTAACAAGACACGACCACAACGAGATGAGTGAATGCAAAAAGAGATTGATTCAGCTGTCAGTGAGTGCACGTTGTACAATGCATGTATTCGGGAACATTTTGCTTCAGACAAAGTATTTTTCTTGTCGACTGCTTTCGTAGTACAAAATTCGTAGGAAGAGAACGTGGTTGATTTGACGATCAGTTCATCTTTTGAAAATGACAGCGAGACGCTTTCATATGACTTAGAGTGCAGTGAGTTATTTTTCATATCTCACTATAGCAGCGATAATTCGGGATAAAAATGCTACCATGCTCTGAATAGGGGTTGTTTTTCACAATAAACGACTATACTCTGTGGGTCCAGCGTTCACGAGCTCAGCAAAAACAACCACCAATGAATGGTTTTGTGTAGGCCTTTGACATGGACCATGCTTGCGATGGCTGTTAAAAGTGATAAAAATAACCACATTCAAAATCAAATCGAGAGATCGATTTATATGGGAACAATATCAGATAATTAACCCATTTTGGTCAAACTTGGCACAGTTGTTGGACGTCAAAACAAAACATGCAACATTTCAGCTAAATCGGATAAAAATTGTGTTTTCTAGAGGCTGAAGAAGGCTTATCTTATGATCGGTTAATATGGGAGTTATGTGAGGTAATGAACTAATATGATCCATACTTGGTGCAGTTATTGGAAGTCAGAACCAAACATGACGTGGAAAATTTCAGCCAAATCAGATAAGAATTGTGTTTTATAGAGGCTCAAGAAATCAAGGGAGATCGGTTTATATGGAATCTATATTAAAACATAGACGGATTCGACCCATTTACAATTCCAACCGGCCTTATGCAGAATTTCAAGCGTCCGACATTACTCGTTCAAAAGTTAGCGTCCTTTCGTCAGACGAACAGAAATTGCTTAATCGAATTAGAAATTTAAAACTATCAAGAATATAAGTACATACTTCGTTTGATCTCAGATCAATATTTCGATGAGTTACAATCGAAATGACAAAGGTAGCGTAACCCCTTCCTATGGTGGAGGGTATAAAAACCATTAAGCAAACATTTCAAATTCGTTCTTGAAGATCTTCGTTATGTAGACTCTAATCCGTGTCATGCCTCTAAGACATACACCTTTACCAATAATCGGCTTGTTGTGCGTTCAAAAGTTATCGCCAAAAATATATGTCAGCATCTTCGTCCTGCTTACAACGCCCTTAATCCATAAAATTTAAATAAATTGGTTCAAATCTGGTTTCGTATCCGCACCTGAATGTCGAAATCTGTTAAACGCGAAAGCCAACGTTTGCTCCCCACTTGCCTTCCACATGCTATAACTTGTCGCATCAGTTCTACACATGTGCGCCCATAGTCCCATGTGACACGTAATGCTACTTTGAGCCATATTGGTCGCCTTCCTACTTTCTCTCAGTAATAGCTTCGTCTTTTAACGATCTTGATCTCCATACAGGTTTTTCGTCACACTACCGATAGTATTACTGTTCCACAGTGCCCATACCCTCAACTCAGACTACGTCGCACCGAAAGGCTTCTCATTCATCACGTTTACTGATGGCAGTCCTCTGGCCCATACTGGCAATTCTTCTGCCCTTTTCGCCGCTATTGTGCAGATCACACCATCCCAGAGAAGGCATTAATACCCTTCTAACACTCGTGGACTATCCGTGGCCTTACCGCACTATTTATTGCCCTTAATAAAGTCCACACTCGACGTCCTCGTTTTAATACCGTATAACCCCACGAATTCTGTGATCACCCGGATTTCCGCCTGCAAAACTGTGTTATGATCAGGAAGTCGGCCTCTCGGCCTCTAACTAAGCTAACAGCTAATCTATATATATACGGAGCATTCCACTATCCGCAGCCTGTGGAAGCGCTAAGTAGCTCCTAGCTTCTCGTGTTGACGATGAGCACCACACAAATCGGAGTTAAAGAGTTCCAACCCGTGCGGTGCTTATAGTCACCCGTGGTGCAAATACGCAGAAAAAACAAGTAAGAGCGTGGTAAGTTCAGCCGGGCCGAATCTTATATACCCTCCACCATTGATCGCATTTGTCGAGTTCTATGCGCGGTATCTCTTTTTAGACAAACATAGCATATTAAATAAGAACTGTTATGCTATTGGAGCTATATCAAGTTATATAGGACCATAAATAAATGCTGAACATTGCAGAAATCATTGCGTAATATTTCAGTTCATTCGGATAAGAATTGCGCCTTGTAGGGGCTCAAGAAGCAAAACCGGGAGATAGGTTTATATGGGAGCTGTATCAAGCTATTGATCGATTCAGACTAGGTTCTATACCGATTTACGCCATACTTAGCACAGTTATTGGAAGTCATAACAAAACACCTCATGCAAACTTTCAGCCAAATCGGATAAGAATTGCGCCCTATAGAGGCTCAAGAAGTCAAGACCCAAGATCGGTTTATATGACAGCTATATCAAAACATAGACCGATGTAAACCATACTTATCGTAGTTGTTGGAAGTGATACGAAACACTACGTGCAAAATTTCAATAAAATCGGATAAGAATTGCGCCTTCTAGAGGCTCAAGAAGTCAAGACCCAAGATCGGTTTATATAGCAGCTACATCAAAATATGGACCGATTTGGCCTGACCTACACTAATAGAAAGAATTTGTGAAAAATTTCAAGCGGCTAGCTTTACTCCTTCGAAAGTTAGCGTTAATTTTTTAATTGAAACTGCTTCAATCACGAAAATGATAATATCAATCACCGTTTTTGAGGGAGTATTGGAAAAAAATTCAATTTAAAAAGTTGCATATTCAATTAAAAAATGATTGAAATTTCCAATAATTTTTTTAATGTAAATCATATTTAAAAAAATCATAGAAATTTTTTAAAACTTTTTTTGAAATCCGGCTTATAGAAACGGCTGCCATGGGATTGACATAAATTTAGCGAAATGTGGGACGTATGGACCTTTAAAATCTCCTTCCAGTTATATTTCAGGGTATAATATGTTATATCCCTGCAAACATTTGTCATAACTTTGGAAGAGCGAAGAATGCAGCAATCTTCTGGAAGATTTTAATCTTCTGGGATATCATTGGGCAATCCATTTCGCATGCGGAAGTTCGCGACAATTCTTTTGCAACTCATTGCATTACAATCGCCTGTATGAGTCGTGAAACTCTCTTCTACTCTTTATACTGGTCACACATAGGAGTGACGATAATTTGGTCCCTGTGGTGTGCCCCCTGCCACTTTGTCCTTTATACTGATGCCATGAGACCCACAATTTTACCAGCTAGTACTTAGATGTGGTTTATGAAGTATCTAAGGATCCGGTACAAGTCTTGATTCCGATGAGTATGTCGTTTCCCACATTGTTAAAAGCCCCTTTGATGCATCAAACGATTCTTCTATTTAATGAATAAATAGACGGTCTCCACTGACCTTCCATTGACATAGGTATGCTTTTAATATCTAAGCAATTAGAGACCATCGTAGCTCAGAGGTTAGTATGTTCGCCTATGACACTGAATGCCCAAGTTCAAATCACGGCGAGAACATCTAAAAACAAATTTCAGCGGTGGCACTAGGAGGGCTGGCGATACTTGTGATGTATTTACCTTAAGTAATCAACCGTGTCAACTTCTCTACCAAAATGGTATCTCTCTGTGGGAAGACATTCGGATACTTCTCTCATTGATATGAGAGAAGTATCCCCGCTGTTCCTTAAGGTAATGTTCATGGGCAAATTGCATTTGCAATTCGCTGGAGGTCCATCTATTTTGCATGGTATGCACTATACGCTCCATGGTTTTGAGCGGAAACGACTTAAGACTTATAGGTCAATAGGCCTATGGCGCCGTATAACTTGCCTCCTGCCAGACTTTCGGTGGCAAGTCCTAGAAACTCAGTGAATGTAGCGGCTCCTAGATTCATGGTCCATCAGGTCCGGGTGAATTCAATCATTGAAACCTGCTCAATGCTGCCTTTGCCATAAAGTTAGTAATGATGAGTTTTTGATCAAACTGATTATTCCTAGATTCCGATTTCACCGTGTGTACCGTCTTATTCTGCGGAAAATTCAGCAAAAGACTGAAAAGGCTATCGTCTACCAACGTAGCAACTGTTCAAAGATATAGAAAGATATTTAATTGCGCTTTGAGCATGGCGGAAAATTTATTCCAATTAAATGAACTCATGGTGTACAATTGCAGGATATGTCCGGAAAGTGGACTGTATTGGTCTTACCGGGAGATGGCTGCACAAGTATAGCCCTGCTTCTATACGCTTCTAGCGGTGGTAAGAGTTACATTTCATTTGTCTAAGATACAATTTGGCTAAAACTACAAATGGAACATAAAGGAAAATGGTTGTCCTTTATCCAATTGAGTAGCTCATAATATTTGGTGAATGAATAAAGGGTTGCCATGATTTAGAAAATTCTTATTTTAAATTTAGTTTCAATTTGTTATGGAATAGACTTCCCTAGCTTTTTATCTCTAGGCTTAAAATTGGTCTAGTTCCAACATTTTGCATTTTACAATTTTATTCATACAAACAACAACTTGTAGTTCCACTGTTAGTTAAAGTCAGCGGACTCTGACAGTTGTATTGTTTATGTTTCATACTTTAGTTTTCTGTTTTGTTCCAGTCTTCACCATCAGCATCATTACCACCACAGTGTTTGGATCTATTCCGTTCATACATCGATCGACATAAACTTCATCATTCTGATGTAAACTTTGAAATTTATTGCATTTCAGCTTCAGCCCGCTTGTGAGACGCTTGTGTGTGCAAATGCCTATGATGGTACCGGGTGTTGGTTTTCATCCTCATCTGTGGCGTTCTCATTGTGGTGGAACTGTTTTATTTCCTTATGTGTGCATGAAATCTGAAACTTAGTGCTAATCGCATGGAGTATGGATCTGAGCTCCATCCAAACCACGTCGTCTGTGTGTGGGAGTTTTTTTTTTTTTTTTTTTTTTGAGGTGCCTGAGGATATTTTTATGCAGTGCGATGCGGAATCATTCTTATGGATAGACCTTAATTTAATTATTTCCAGGATTATAATGAATAATGTTTGTTTATACATTGTGCTGAAATGGGATTTTATGATTTCTTAACATTCAAGGTTTGCCGAAGCAAAGGACCATGCCAATGCGAATGTGTAAAATGGCATTACAAACAATATTGACATTGCAAAAAAACAAAGTGAATGTTATGTGCGTATCTAAACACCGACCCCCCTATAGTGCTGTCATATAAATCGATATATAAAATAATTTTTTCAACCTCTAGAGGCCTTAAATTTCAACCGAGTTGTTCTAAATTCAGCGTCAATAGTTTTTGCTTACATCTTAAGACATCCGACAGCGTTGTTGTTGTTGTAACCACATTTTCATGTGAACGTGGCGATCCTCATCAAGCTCCTGTAGGTGAGCAAGCTCGTTCCGGTCCAAAGGACCGATCGCCGCGAGAACAGGTTGGCAATTGGTTATTTAAAGGCGCCTATACATCGCCTTGTCATATCGAGTATCATAGGCACTCAGTATTTGTGCAAGAGCCGGTGCAGCCTGACCTCTCTCTGAGACTCTCCACTCAACACCGCTGATTGTTCACTATCCGCAACATGTGAACGCGCGCGATAACTCGCAGCTAAGCTTCTCGTGACAGCAGTGAACACCACACAGATCGGACCTCAATGTTCCAGCCTGTGTGGTGCTCACAGCTATCCTGTGCCGTTGATCTTGAAAGTGGAAACAAAACTTTACGTGCAAAATGTTAGTCAAGTGACATTCCAAGCACTTCCACAGAATTTGGAAAGAAAATCAGATCTCCCGAAGAGCATAACACAGCTAAAACGCTAAAAAAGAAAAGAGCTCCCTGCTTTCAAGTACTCTGGGAAGACCAAACCAGCCCTGCCGCAATGGAGATTTCAGACAGTGTATTACGGAGGACTATAAAAAGGACACCGCAGCAACCACGGAATGGGAAAATGGTCGCTGAAAAAGGACAGAAACCGCCCTTTTACGCCAGAGTGGCAAGCAAGCATAACAGAGATGAGCTGACTTATGCAATCATCGATATCGACAGTGCATCCAGTGGGGCTCCATTAGATTATCGCTCCCAAGTGAAGGATCTGGTTAACGAGCGGTTTTGCGAACATGTGTGGAACAAACTATGAGCTGCGAGTACAGAAGGGACTTCTTAGCGCTGAGCTTTGTGTCAGCAGAATGTCTTGAGTGGACAGATTCGGAAAAAGCGTGGTCATTATTATATTTTCTGTAAACAGTTTTAGCTCGTTATTTTCCAGTTGACCACAGTGGGCCATTTACTATGAAAATGGGACATCACAAGGAAAAATGACCAAATTTGCAAAAAATCGCCAATATTTCGGTTTTATTAGTACATACAGTTCCTAATTGGATAGACTCGAAAAGAACCTGATCCGTATTAAATTTCTTGTAAGCAGTTTTAGCCCACTATATTCCAGTTGACCGCAGTAGTAGGGAATACTTAGGGACAGGATATAGGACAGATTCGGAAAGAGCGTGGCCCATGTTATATTTCCTGTAAAAGGTTTGAGCACTGTGGGGCATCTACTCTAAATAATGGGGCATCTTTAAGAAAAATCGTCAATATCATGGTGTCTTTAATACATAGGGTTCCAAATTAGATAGATTCAGAAAGAGCGTTGTCCGTGCTATATTTCCTGCAATCGGTTTTAGTCAACTATTTTTCACTTGACCGCAGTGGGCGATTTACTTTGAAAAATGGGACATTGTAAGGGAAAATGACCAAATTTTCCCAAAAAGCGCCCATATCTTGGTTTTTTAACACATAGATTCGGAAAGAGCGTGGTCCGAATTATATTTCCTTTAAGCGGCTTTGGAGGCCAAGGTTAGCATGTCGGCCTAGCAGAGGTTAGCATGTCCACCTATGACGCTGAACGCCCGGGTTTGAATCCTGGCGAGAACGTCAGAAAAAATGTTCATCAGTGGTTATAACCTCCTAATGCTGGCCACATTTGTGTGGTACTAGGCCATATAAAAACTTTTCCCCAAAGAGGTGTCGCTCTGCGGCACGCCGTTCGAACTCGGCTATAAGAAGGAGGTCCCTTATCATTGAGCTAAAACTTGAATCGGACTGTACTCATGATATTTGAAAAGTTTGGCCCTGTTCCTTAACGGAATGTTCATGGGCAAATTTGCATTTTGCATTTTTTGCGTAAGCGGTTTTAGCTCACTATTTCCCAGTTAACCACAATGAGCCACTTACTCTGAAAAATGGGGCATCATAAGAAAAAATTACCAAAACCAAAAATCGCCAATATCTTGGTTTCTTTAATACAAAGGGTTACGAATTGGATAGATTCGGAAAGAGCAAGATTCATATTATATATCCTGTAGCCGCATCTAAAGAAATTGATGACCCCCGGCAAACCAGAATAGTTCTAACTCAATTACAATCCGGTGGATGCTGCCGCCTCAACTTCTACCCAGCAAGGATTGATGCCTACGTTAAGGACGTGTGTCCCGAATGTGAGCTGGGATCACACGTCACCGGTTTAACTGCCCAGTTAGATCCACTCGACTCAGACCCATATCCCTCTGGACACACCGTCGCATAGTGGTAGAAAGAATACAACACACTGTTACAACAACAACATACTGAAAGAAATTTTTATTCAAAATAGCAAAATACAAGTAAAAGCGTGCTAAGTTTGGCCGGGCCGGATCCTGGGAACACACCACCAAAAATAAATTTAGTTGAAGAGCCTAAATTTACTCTACATACCAAACCTCGGTCAAACCAGCAAAAATTAAAGCTTTCAGGAGCTGAACAAGGATAATGGAGAGACCGGTTAACATGGAAGCTATATCAGGTTATAGACCATATCGGACCGTACTTGACACAGTTGTTAATATTAAGTATCTGTGCAAAATTTCAAGCGGCTAGCTCTACGCGTTCAACCGCTACGGACGGACGGACATGACTACATCGATTCTGAACGTCGAAACGATCAAGAATGTATATACTTATGGGGTTTTAGACGAACATTTCGAGGTGTTACAAACGGAATGACTAGATTAGCATGCCCTCATCCAATGGTGGTGGATATAAAAAAATTCCTAAACAGGAGTTTTTGACAAACATTTGACTGACATTGTAGCAAACTTTGCTCTAATAAAGGGTGATTTTTTTGAGGTTAGGATTTTCATGCATTAGTATTTGACAGATCACGTGGGATTTCAGACATGGTGTCAAAGAGAAAGATGCTCAGTATGCTTTGACATTTCATCATGAATAGACTTACTAACGAGCAACGCTTGCAAATCATTGAATTTTATTACCAAAATCAGTGTTCGGTTCGAAATGTGTTCAAATTTTGACAAATTTTGTTCAGCGATGAGGCTCATTTCTGGTTGAATGGCTACGTAAATAAGCAAAATTGCCGCATTTGGAGTGAAGAGCAACCAGAAGCCGTTCAAGAACTGCCCATGCATCCCGAAAAATGCACTGTTTGGTGTGGTTTGTACGCTGGTGGAATCATTGGACCGTATTTTTTCAAAGATGCTGTTGGACGCAACGTTACGGTGAATGAACACATTTCGAACCGAACACTGATTTTGGTAATAAAATTCAATGATTTGCAAGCGTTGCTCGTTAGTAAGTCTATTCATGATGAAATGTCAAAGCATACTGAGCATCTTTCTCTTTGACACCATGTCTGAAATCCCACGTGATCTGTCAAATACTAATGCATGAAAATCCTAACCTCAAAAAAATCACCCTTTATTATACCTCTAAAAGCTGGTTTTTTGATTAACACTCATTTTTCGCAAGTAACGACGGAGCAGATGGTCTATTCAAAAGCTCATTGTGAAGGACATGAGAGTCAAAGAGACAAAAAACATCTTTTTGCCACCTAAGTCAAAAGGTCCAGATGGAATATCTGTGGTATTGTGGTATTACCATAGGAGGAGGCGGCCTTGCCTCAGCCCCATCTGGCCGCCATTTTCTCAGCATGCCTAAGATTGTCATATACCCTAAATGCTTAGGAATTGCAAAAAGTAGTATCCTTACCCGGAAGGCCACGTGGCGCAGGAGTTAGCATGTCGGAATATGACGCCAAACGCCTGGGAGGGATTGTAATTGAGCCACCACTAACAAATTTTTTCTGATAATCTCACTAGGATTCGAACCCAGACTTTCAGCGTCATAGGCGAACATGGTGACCTCTGCGCTACTACGGTGGCGGCACGCCGTTCAGTCTCGACAATTAAAAGGAGGCCCCTTATCATTGAGCTTAAACATTAATCGGACTGCACTCTTTGGTATGAGAGTAGTATCCCCAGTTCCTTAAAGGAATGTTCATGGGAAATTTAGCAGTAGTAGTAGTATTCTTACCCAAGACTGGAATGGCAAGTTATGCGACGCCAAAAGCTTTCAGACCAATAAGCCATGTGGGATTTCAGCTCTAAACTATATATGAATCGTGCAGTGCACAACATGGTTAAGAATAGCATACATAGCAAGTTGTTTAAGTATAGCCAGTACGCCTATGTGAAAGAGAGGTCATTGGAGACAGCCCTTCACAAGTTGGTGCAAAGGATAGAGTAGTTTTCGATCCTAATATGTGCACATTGTAGTGTGACATTGACATTGTGGAGCCCTTTAACAATTTGGAGACCGACTCACTTATGCAATATTTAGACCAATGCCAGGTAAACCAAACTCTCAGGAGCTAGAGAGGTCACGTGCTATGGAATAGATAGATAAAATGTGAGTCTTAGGGAGTATTCTATCAGCAGACTGGTGATGCAGCTTGGTTAGCTTCGAAATCGGGATCTCTGTAGCCTGCCAAATGTAATATTCGCAACCACATTTTGCCTTCCCCTTACCCCAATTTTCAAAAACGCCAGATCTCGAAGATGGGTGCACCGATTTAAGCGAAATTTTGTATGCCACACGAAATTGGTATAAAGTTTTAGGATCATATAACCTGGGGGGACGCCCCATCCCAAAACCACCCGAACGGGCATGATTACCGATTGAGACAATATGGGTATGAAATGAAAGGCATTTCAGCTGATATGTTCGGGGGGTCCCCCACCACAAAAAACCCCCAAATAGGACACTTCACCGCTTAGGGCAATATGGGTATCAAATGAAAGGTATTTAAAATTTTTTTAAAGTAGAATACAAATCCGACATCTAAATGTATTCCTTGGCGCCTGAGGGGCCCCCCAACCCCCAAAACCACCAGCAGGATATATATACCGATTGGGACAATATGGATATCAAATGAAAGGTATTTAAAAGTAAAGTAAAAAGCTGATATTAGCACGTATTCCTTGGTACCCCTCAACAGGACATATTTATCGATTGGGACAATATGGGTATCAAATAAAAGGTGTTTGGAAGTTGAGTACACATTTGTTGACTACGAATCTGATATATATATTTGGGACAGAGTCTGGGACCGGCCCACCCACCTAATACGCTTCACCAAGACGTGTAGTATATGATATAACGATTCAACTATCTGGGTCGCGCCCTGCCATCCTGCCGTTTACTCGGACATATAGATATCGATATTTAAAGACTCAAATAAATTGTGTTTAGGGTCTTAGCGTCGAGGGGAGCGACCCTCTCCTCCTTATAAAAACAACACCAAACTGTCATGTAGGACGACCGAGAATATATTGTGTTCAAATGAAAAGACGAGTCAGAGGGCTATCGCCCTCCCTCTATCCTACCCAAAACAAGGAATTAAAAATAAAATGAAGGCCGATCAGGCCAGAATAGGACACCAATAAAAGGTCTTTGGTAGGAGAGTACACTTTTTACCCTCAAATTGGGATTAACACAGCAGGACCTGTGGATTTTTAAAAATGTGGTATCCCAAGTGGTAGTTTGAAAAATGATCTTGAATGTAGATAACCAATACAAAAAAAGTTAATTAGTGTGCATCTGAACGAGACCCGTAGCCCTGAATATCTTGATAGCCACCTTCAAAATGCTTGACTTTATAGGGCTGAAACAAAATCGTGTTTCAGCACGATGCTGATATTATTTCAGGGTCCGCCCCCTAAACTCTCTTTAATCCGGCCACGTTTGTCTACTATGGCAATAAATAATAGGTATTTGATAGTAGAAAATTAATTTGATATTCAATTTTTAGGCCAAGTGTTCGGTGGTCGTCTCACCTCCCTAAACCAATGGCGATATTGGCTTAAATAAAATAAATTTGAGAGTAAAGCACGATGCTTATATTTTTTCAGGGCTAAGTGCGTGGGTGGTCGCTCCACCATACATACCCCCCACCATACATATGTATGGTGGGGCGACCAAGTTTTTCAGGGACGTCTCACCACATAAACTCCCCCTAAACCACACATATATACCGACTATAGCAATATTTGGCTCAAATGTGATTTTTTGGAGTAGAGTATGAACCTCATCCCAAAAAACATCGCCATACCGGACATATTTACCGATCATAGCAATATAAGGCTCAAATGAAAGAAATTTGGGAGTAGAACAACAATATGATATCCACATTGGAGCGTAATATTTGAAAGGCCGTACCAACACTCCCAAACAAGACGTTGTTCCAGTGCGTGCCAGTATAGGGCTCAGATAAAATAAGAGAGTCCAAGAAGGCTTAGTGGAGCGGGCCCTGTCCAGCTAGTATTAATATAAAATATTAAATGAAAATTTTACGCTATTTTCAACTTTTAACCATCTGAAATCAGCAGAAAATGTTTGCTGTTTTAGCAAAAAAAATACTGCAGAAAAGTCAAAAATTTCATTGTATAATTTTTCAGTCAAATCATATAAGAGGAGCGTCCTTTAGAATTAAAATCTGAAATCCTTTATATGACAGTTTTATTTATAGTTGAAAGGATTTGCCTCACAACGACGACAAACTTTACGTAAACAAAAAGAATTTGTGCAAAATTTCGAGCAGCTATCCCAAGTCATTCGAAGGTAAGCGTGCTTTCTACAGACAGAAGGATGGACGGACATAGCCTACGTTTTGAAATGGGAAGATGATCAAGACGAAGAGAATTTTGGTCTCTGTTCCTTAATGGAATGTTCATGGGAAAACTGTGATGTAAACAATTTTCACGTTCAACAACATATCGAATATCACATCGCTACTTCATCGTCTTCTAATATGCAGATACATATATCACTTAGAAAAGGATTAGAGATGTCACCTACTTTAAATGTCTTTTGTTGCTGCTTAACAAAAAAAAGGGAGTTTCCTAGAACTCTACACAAAACTTGAAAAAGCAATTATGGAAAATTTCCACTTACCTTTAACAGCTTCGTAGTATCCCAAATCCAGCGTGAATGTTTTGATGGAACGGCCAGGAGAGAGAAAAAAATCTAATCACAAGTTCCAAACTTCACTGCAACTTTTCGTTGTTTCCAAGGCACACAAAAATCCTTTGCCACGAAGCTTCGAATTGTTTTAAGGTGTGTGGCAGATGGAGATGAGTTTGCACAAAATCAAAAATTGTTTCAATTTCGGTGGTGGATACGAGTAACTTCCGATTTTACGTTCAAAGCAAAACGCACGCGCACTTTAGTTTTCAAATATTGAGTGTTTTTTTTTTTGTACTTTGTATATTTCCAAAATTCCAGGTGAACGCAATAAATCTCACCCAGAGAAACCGGAAAATTGAAAGAGACGATCACTAAATAACAACAACAACGTACCAAAAATGCCAAAACAAATCAAGGTCTGTCTATCTTGGAGTCTCCTCGCCAAAGTTCTGTGTTTTTGGTGTGTGGTAATTTTGCTTAGGCGTTTGGTTCAACGAATGGTTGGTGTTGGATCGTTTTTACTGCGTTGCCTTATGTTTAGGTTGATGGGATGTGTGATTTCAATTTTTGTTGTTGTGTTTTCTCTATCTATTCCCGTTTGAAGTTCTGTGTGCTGCAATGGCAACTGTTCATCGCCTTGTTCACTTCTTCTTCGCTGGAGTTGTTTTTGCTGCTGCTTTTGCTTGACTGACGACTGGCCTTTGTTGTTGGTTTGATAGTAAAACTTGTTGCGTTGCTTTGCGTTTCTCTTTTTTTCTTGAGTGTGAGACTGGTGCTGTTGAATACTCTCGTTTCCAGATACTTTTTTTATGTCTTCCTCGGGTGTTTACAATATTATTGAATTTGTTGTTGTTTTCCGAAGCTGAACAAAATATTCGGTAAAGCAAAATCAAAAGATGGAGAGAGAGCGAGAGAGAGGAAAAGAGAAAACAATACAAATGATTATTTTAAAATAAAACCATGGGAGTACAGGAGATGCTTAAGATGTTTTGTTTTTGTTTGAGTATCCGGCGGCGGGGAGAGAAAAGATTGATCTTGGAATAAAGCTCGGCTTTATGACTTTGCTGACCTTAATTTACAATATTAGTACAAAAAAAAACATAGACTTATTTCAAAGAAGAGCCAAAAACTTGTTTTCTTTTTGTTTCTTTCATAAAAGTAGAAAAGAAAGAATACTTTTTTTAACGATGACGTAGTTGTTACATACATACATGCATTGCTTTAGAGTGTTTTATTGATATTTTATACGCTCTATACACTTTGTTTACAATTTGAGATTAATAGATAATTGTGATCCATTTATTATTAATTTCGATGAGGCTCGTACTACAAGTACGTTTATTAAAAAAGTCCGGATTTTTAATGGAAAATTTGAAATTTTGTCATCTATTTTTTGGCAAATACGATTGTACTTTGCATGCATACATGAGAAATCGGAGACCGGGTGTCATTTTATGGTAACAAAATTAAATTTTATAACAAAATACCACTGCCTTTGTAAAATACAAAATGACAAACTTTCGATTTTGCATAAAAATCCGGACTCTATTTATTAGGTACATGCCATCTATTAACAAGGTCATGTTACAATAGCATCCTACAGTCAGACTCACTTAGATAGTTTAGTGCCAGTGTTGCCGTTTTGGTAGGTTTCTACCAAAATTGGTGGGTTTTTATACTCTTGGAAGATTGGTAGGCTGAACCAAAATTTTGGTAGGTTTTTCCAATATGTTAATTACTGAAAAAAATCGCCGGGGATAACTTAAATTTAATTTACTTCTCATCGTTTCTATGTATTCATTAAGAATGCAGAACAAAACCATGCAAGTGGAAGCGCCTAATACTGTTATAAAGTTCTAATATCGACTGAATTTCGTAAAAAAAAAGAAAAAAATAAAAATCGTAATAAATGCAGTTTGTATGCCGTTCAGTTCAATGCCGTCAATCGGAAAATAGGGATATATGGCAACTATACCCAGAGGAAAGTTAATACAAAACGTGCTCATTTCAGTATCATACGGTATTGATAGTAAAGCAACACCGTATGGTACAAAAACAATGCCGGATGGTATGGATGATACATAAAATGATTAGTTCCGATTGGTACTAGCCTTATTGCCGAACTGGTATTGGTTGTAATACCAATCTGTTATTGGATTTAGCTCCAGACCGTTATTGGTTCTAGTACCAAAGCGTTATTGATTATTCCACCCCCTAATAAACCAAAAAAAAAAAAACCAATAAAATTATTTAGCCTTATTACCGAACTGGTATTGGTTGTAATACCAATCTGTTATTGGATTTAGCTCCAGACCGTTATTGATTATTCCACCCCCCAATAAACCAAAAAAAAAAAAACAATAAAATTATTTATAAACTAATTTTATTTTGATTATTTATGTTCATAATTACAAAAAATAATGTTACACCACGACAAACCTCAATTCCTTGCATTCAGCAATTGATTTCATATGCATTCATTCCCAAAAGTGGTTTTCATATGTATACATCAACACAGCATCGTTTTCCCCACAAGAGACTATCATGTTTTGAATGCAGAATGTCTTTAGAGTTTGTACTATTTCCATTTTCACCCCTTCGAGTATTTCAGCAGGTTTTTATGCACTCAATTTGTATTCAAATACTTTATTTATTTGTTTAACAAATATTTTATACTGGCGTCAATATTTTAAGTACAAAGCTCAACAACACTTCTGGCGGGATGACACGAATACAAAATGACGCCGTCAATTCTTAATAGCCTCTTTTGTCTGGTATTGAATTGATACTAAATGGTATTAAAAATCTTTGCCAATAACAGGAACAAAATAATACGAGGCGGTATTGACAAAGTACCGTCCTTTTTCTATCATTGTACATACAAATTTGGTCGAAACCGATCTCTACTCAGGCTAGATCGTCTTTGAATATTACGACGTCTAGTTTGTATATTTTGTAGGGTTGAAAATGTATAAATTGGTGTTTTTCAAATAAAATGACAAAATGGCCAACTTTTCGGTGGTGAGTTTAAAACCTGTATTTTTGGCTTGTAGGGCATTGAGTTTGGTAGGATTTTTCTTAAATTTTGGTAAGAAATAATTTTCTTGAGTGGCAACACTGTTTAGCACTGTTTGTGATCAGTGTTGCCGATTTTGGTAGGTTCCTACCAAAATTGGTAGATTTTTATGCTCTTAATAGTTTAGTAGGCTGACCTCAAACAAGGGATCTCACTCTTCTATATATCAGAGAAAAAATGCGCAAGTTCCGTTATTGATTGTAACTAGAACGAGAGTTAAGGCATCTGTTTTTCTTAAAATCTATATAATAAATGCACCTTTGTGCTTTCAATGCCTTCAATCGGAAAATTGAACTATATGATGGCAACATAAAAACATGGTAAGATTTGGCGCCCATATATACCCTCCACCATGGACCGCATTTCTCAAGTTCTTTGAATGACTTTTTTAAATATACATGAACAATATCAAATTCTAGACCAATATAGACCGTACTTGTCATGACTGTTAGAAGTCATAGAAAACCACCACGTCCAAAATTTCAGGAAAATCGAGTAATAATAGCGTCCTCCAGAGGCTTAGAATGTCAAATCGGGAGATCGGTTTATATGCCTGCTATATCAGGTTATCAACCGATTTTGTTGTATAATTTAAACATACCAAAACGACATATGCAAAATTTCAACCAAATTGGATAAGGATTGCGTCCTCTAGAAGCCCAAGAAGTTCAATCGGGAGATTGGTTTATATGGCGGCTACATCAAGTTTTGGAATGATTTAGACCATATTTGGCACAGTTGTTGGGAGTCATACATGATATACATAACATGAAAGTTGACCCATTAACAATCCCAACAGACCTACACCAATAAGAAGTATCTGTGCAAAATTTTAAGCGCCTAGCTTTACTCCTTTGAAAGTTAGCGTGGTTTCGACAGACAGACGGACGGACGGACATGGCTAGATCAACTTAAAATGTCATGAAGATTAAAAATATATACACTTTATGGAGCCTTAAACGCACATTTCGAGGTGTTATTATTTGAATAGCCTGTAGAGTGAGTTCAAAAGATAGACGGAAGTTAGATTGTCTATGAATATTACGACATTCTAGTATGTAAACTTTGTGGGACAGAAAATGTATAATTAGATGTGTTGGAATTGGAATAACAAAATGCCCAACACTTCGGTGGTGAGTACAAAAACATATACCGCATTTTGAGATTGTAGAACGTTTAGTTGGTTTTTTGCCGGATTTGATGGGTTTTTCTTAAATTTTGGTAGGAAATAATTTTCTTGACTGGTAACATGTGATACCATAGGAGCATGAGAATGTTGGATAGACAGCTTAAATGTCCTATTTGCAGGGCTGCTAGATTTGCCGATTTTTAGCTTCAAAAATAGCGAAGTGCCGATTTTCTGATTTTTACTCTAAAAATGCAGATTATTCCAATATTTGAAAAATTAATTTTTCCTTTAAGTTTTATATGCCCCACTGAAGGTAGGCAGGATATTCATTCTGCCGTTTCGTCTGCATTGCATCGAAATATCCGTTTTCGAACTTATAATTTAAAGAAATTCGTGTTTGTCTCAAAAATTCTAAGACAACTTAGCCATGTTCATCAGTCTGCCTGTTAAAATTGGGCTAATTTTTAAAAACCTGCCATAGGTTTAGTGCGAAGATAGGCTATATCTTAATTACCCCCATATTAAACGATTTTCCGATTTAACTTCTTAAGCTCAGAAACGGCATATTTCACCTGATTTGGCTTAAATTAGGTGCAAAGATTTGTGCAAGACCCCACTATAACCATCCAAATGCAGTCAATGTAGGACCACGTTTAGTTGCAATTAAGACTTATCACCCGATGAAACTCCTTAAGCCCACTACAACTATTTATGCCCAAATTAGGTGAAATTTGTAGTAGTAATTTAAGTAAGATCGCCTGACGAACAAGCAATTAGACTCCAAATCGTAAGCAATGGATCGTAATGGATATATTTAAGTGCCATTAGTCTTGATGGAACTCCTTATTAGATTTCTTTGCTCATTTGATATATATTTTTGACCCAATTCTGCAAAAATGTAATACATAGGTTGGTATAAGAGCCTTGAAATCCATACGGAATAAGGCTAAATCGAACCATATTGGGATAAAGTTGCTATATAGGCCGATCTCGTGCTTGAATTTCTTGATAACATAAATGACGTAATTTTTTGATTTAGGTTTATGTTAGAAAAATTGCGTCATAACTTGATTAAGGTGCTAAACAAACCGATTGAAATTCTTTAGCGCACAAAATTTTTTTTCCGATTTGGTCAAAGTTCAGCCGAAATGAAGGACTTTTTTTAAATTGGAGTGTTGAAATTGCCGATTTCTTTTCTTCAAAAGTGCTGATTTTTCACTACTCTGGCAGCCCTGCATATTTATAGTTGCCTCGACATCCTCAAAGCTACTGAAGGATTCATACCACGCATTCTTTTATCTCAGCATGTAAAGTAAGTCGGCTTGCCTAGGGTGGCCATTTCGGTGTTTAAACACGGTTTTCCGGTTTTTTGAGCTCCATTACTGGTCGGTTTCATGAAAATTGCCAAAACTAACGGGTTTCTTACCAATGGCTCATATTTTGTGACAATTATCACTTTTTTTTCATTGAATTTTTGTGTTTTGACGCTTCTCCTTGGTGTTTAACCTTTATAGTTTCCTATAAAGGTTTAACACCAAGGAGTCTGAAAAAAATTATCGAAATTCTGTATATAGGGAAAATGTTCTCAACATTTTGTCCATAAAGAAATTTTTGTCGAATTTTTGTCTTTATAGAAACCTGTCCCGGTGTGCTGTAGCGAAGCACTTGAGTTAAATTCGTATTAAACTTTCAAATACCTTTCATTAGAATCGCATATTGTCCCGTTTGGTATACATGTCCATTTTGGGCATAATTTTGGAGAGGAGCGACCCCCCGGAAATTGACCCAAAATTTGTATATAAGTTTCATATTCTACTCTCAAATACCTTTCGTTGGAGACGCAAATTGTCCCGTTCGGTGGATATATTCATTTGGGGCATAGTTTTGGGGTGAACGACCCGCGTGGGAATAAAACCCAAAGATTTATATTAGTTGCGTATTCTACATTAAAGTATCTTTCGTTTGAATGCCACATTGTCACGATCAGCCTATATGTCCGTTTGGAGGTGGTTTTTGGGGTCGGGCGAAGCCCCTGGGACTTTACCCCAAATGTTTATGTAAGATTCGTATTCTACTTCTAATTAACTCTCATTTCATACCCATATTGCGCCAAGCGGAAACCATTTCATTCTTGGGCGGTTTTGGGTGTAGGGAGGTTTTACGAAAAAGTCGATTTATTGTTCAGGCTTGCCAGATGGTCCGAATTGTCCCGACGGCCGACTATTCCACAAAAAAATATGGGAAAATCACGACTTTTGGCAAATATTGAGCGAATCGGAATTATTAATACGAGGTAGCTCATTTTGAAGCACTTGAGTCACATTCGTGTGTCTGTTTATTTGCCCTAAGCACACTTCTGTTTTCACAAATAATGCAAATAATGAAACTTGGTACAGTTTCTGTTTTTGGTCCCGTTTTATTTGGTATGGGTCACACAGATCCATCTTTCGATATGGCGCTCATATGATCGCTTTGCCCTTAAAGGCAAACAATTATGTCACTTATCCGATTTCCTGTTCGTCTGTCTGGACTTTTATCGAAATGTTGATATGTTTATTCTAATTGATGTGTGTCACTGGGAGTTGCACGAAATCAGACAAGTTCTCAAAGAAATGATAACATAAGGTGGTACTCTTTCTGACTGCCAGTGCGGGACACACACACAGCAGATATTCTATAGTCTCTTTTTCCTGGAAGTCCTCACAGCTTTTGCAGATGTCGTTACTTGCAACCTTTATTCTGTCAGTATGTTTTCCAATAAGACATTGACCTGTCATGAACGAACCAATGACTGAGTCTAGAAATTGGGCCAAAGGCAAGGTCGGCAAGGTCTGCCGCCTCAGTGTACAACAACAACAACAACCTTTGCCAATAATCGGCTTGTTGTGCGCTTTAAATACTAAATAATAATTTCGCAAAAAAAAACAAGAATTACGTGCTACTTACAAAATCCCCAATTGTTTTCCAAACCACGCCCCTATGTTGGTTCATGTCTGGTATTGTGTCCCCACCTTAAACCCAATATCTGTTAGCCGCGAAAGCCGGTCAATGACATAGGAAATGCTCCAACGTCTCATCATCTTTCCACATGCCCTACAGATGCTCTCACTTGCTGCACCGATTTTGCATAAGTGAACTAGTAGTCCTATATGTCCTGTTATGATACCGAAAGCTATACTGACCTCTCACAATCTGGATTTCCCCATAGGATTTTCGTCGTCCTACCGACCGTTTCGCTGTTCCACAGTGTTAAATGCGCGTTCGTAACCCACGCCCTTAATTCGGTCTGCGTCGACCAGAAAAGCTTAACCAAGTTTATTGACGGCAGTCCTCTGGCCTTCACCGCAAATCCTCTGCGTTTTCATTCCCCCTTACTCTTGCATGATGATTTCCGATATTACCTCCAACATCTGAACTAAATATGGCCTGAATCGATCCATTACCTGACATACATAGTTCCCATATACACCTCGATTTTTCTTATTGAGAACCTGCAATAAGTATTTTTTCTCCAAATATATAAAAAAATGCGATAAAGGCTTGACCTCACATTATTCTTTTTGATACCCTGCACCTGTAGGGTATACTAATTTCGTCATTCATTTTGTAACACCTCGAAATATTCGTCTCAGGCCCCATGAAATATGTATATTCTTGATCGTCATGACATTTAAGTTGATCTAGCCAAGTCGGCCTGTCCGTCGATCGAAAGTACGCCAATTATCCAAGGAGTAAATCTAGGCACCTGAAATTTTGCATAAGTACTTTTTATTAATGTAAATCGGTGCACGTTTAGATAGGGCTACAATATAAACCGATCTCCGGATTATACTTTTTGAACCTTTAGAAAGTGCAAATCTTATCCGATTTGGATGAAAATTTGCAAGATGACTTTTCCAATGACCTCCCACGTATGGTTCCAATCGGTCCGAAACCTGACATAGCTCCCATATAAACCGATCTCCCGAATATACTTCTTGAGCCTCTAGAGGCTGCAACTTTTATACGATGGTGGAGGGCATATAGTATTCGGCCTAGTCGAACTTAACATGGTTATACTTGTTAAATTTCTGATTTTTATAATTCAATTTTGAATTGAATTGAATTTATTTAAGAAAACCCATGTAAGAACTTCACATGGTAGAGCGTTGATAAGGAATAAACGGAAATATTTTTTTTTATTTCCCGGATTCCCGGGAAAGCAATAGCTTCTTTTGAATCATTTTCGAAACTTTTGAGAATGAGAATTTGACATTTCTTCCATTTGTTAGAGCTTTTTAGAGCTAATTTCGTCATTCTGTATGTAACTACTCGAAATATTCGTCTGAGACCCCATAAAGTATATACATTCTTGATCGTCGCGACATTTTGTGTCGATCTAGCCATGTCCGTCCGTCTGTCTGTCGAAAGCACGCTAACTTCCGACGAAGTAAAGCTAGCCGCTTGAAATTTTACACAAATACTTCATATTAGTGTACGTCGGTTGGTATTGTAAATGGGCCACATCGGTCCATGTTTTGATATAGCTGCCATATAAACAGATCTTGGGTCTTGACTTCTTGAGCCTCTAGAGTGCGCAATTCTTATCCGATTGGAATGAAATTTTGCACGACGTGCCAAGTATGGTTCAAATCGGTCCATAACCTGATATAGCTGCCATGTAAACCGATCTTGGGTCTTGACTTCTTGAGCTTCTAGAGTGCGCAATTCTTATCCGATTTGAATGCATTTTTGCACGAAGTATTTTGTTATGATATCCAACAACTGTGTCAAGTATGGTTCAAATCGGTTCACAACCTGATATAGCTGTCATATAAACAGATCTGGGGACTTGACTTCTTGAGCTTCTAGAGGGCGCAATTCCTATCCGAATTGGCTGAAATTTTGCATAACTTATTTTATTCTTAGTTTCAACAACTGTGTCAAATAAGGTTCAAATCGGTTCATAACCGGATTAACCGCCATATAGACCGATCTGGGATCTTGACTTCTTGAGCCTCTAGAGATCGCAATTATTATCCGATTTGCCTGAAATTTTGTACGACGGATCCTCTGATGACCATCAACATACGTGTTTATTATGGTCTGAATCGCTCCAATACAGCTCCCATATAAATCAATCTCTCTATTTTACTTCTTGTTTGTTATCAGTTGTTATTGTTATGAGTCTATATATTTCCTTCGTCTATGGTATACTAACTTCATTACTCTGTTCGTAACACCCGAATATTGAAAGGAATAGCCACTACATATTTTGCAAAAAAATTTCTTATTGATGTTAGTCAGTTATCAGGCCTACTACATTTCATCATGGGATACAAAACCCAAAAAACTATGTCAGTAATATCCCAATTAGTTTGGATTTCCTCTATACTTTCACCACTTTGATTAATTTCATGTTTACCCTCATGTAAAGTGTCGATTTTGACATATTTATTCCAATGCGAGATTTTGAACACAGATTTTTTGAAGGTATTGGTATTTTTCCGACTTTTTAAATTTCTTAGAGATTTTTTTTTAATTTCTTTAAATAAAAATTTTAAAATCCTTTATATAAAAAAAAAATTGCAAGTTATTGATCACAAGTAAAAAAAACTAACAAACATGTAAAAGCGGGCTAAGTTCGGACGGCTGAATCTTGGGAAGACACCACCATGGATTCTGCCAAAAATTTAATACAAAATAAATTGAGTTGTAGGGCATTATTTTATTCTACATTCCAAACTTCTATCAGACCAGCACAAATTAAAGCTTCTAGGAGCCGAACAAGGAAGATCGAAAGGTCGGTTTACATGGGAGCTATATCAGGTTATAGACTGATTATGGTCGTATTTGGCACAGCTGTTGGAAGACATAACAAAACGATACATGCAAAATTTCAGCCAAATCGGATAAAAATTGTGACTTGTAAGGGCACAGGAAGTCAAATCGGGCGACCTCTATCGTGATTTCAACAGACGGACGGACGGAAATGGCTAGAGCGACTCAGATCGTCAAGACGATCAAGAATATATATATATACTTTATGGGGTCTTAGACGAATATTTTGAGGTGTTACAAACGGAATGACTTGATTAGTATAGCCCCATCCTATGGTGGTGGATATAAAAATTTTAACTTTTAAATGAATCCATACAAAGTGTTTAAACATCAATCGGGGCATTTGGTATATGTTAATAAACAAATCTTAAGTTTTATGCGCTAATTTTTTGTTTTAAAGCCTAGTACTGACTTCGACTTTCACACGAACATCTGTCAAAACGCACTATAAAAAAATGCTGACGAAGATAATGCGAACACATTTCGTACTAGTGGTACTGAGTTCTATGAGCAAAATATTAGCGACATATCGCTGCATCAGGATAAATTTCGCAAATTCAAATAAAGTTAAAAGCTCACGAAATGAACCGAAACAACTCTGTTTCGATACTGTTGTCTTTGTTGTGTGTTTAAAATAGCCCTAATTTCATGGGCATCTTCGCTGTGAATGAAGTCAGTACTAGGCTTAAGGCATAAATATTGGGTTGCCCAAAAAGTAATTGCGGATTTTTCATATAGTCGGCGTTGACAAATTTTTTCACAGCTTGTGACTCTGTAATTGCATTATTTCTTCTGTCAGTTATCAGCTGTAACTTTTAGCTTGCTTTAGAAAAAAAGTGTAAAAAAGTATATTTGATTAAAGTTCATTCAAAGTTTTATTAAAAATGCATTTACTTTCTTTTAAAAAATCCGGGCAACCCAATATATTAGTAGTGCACTCAGAAAAATGTGTTAGAAGAAACATCAAAAATGATTGCCGTAACAGCAGAATGTCTGCTGAAAATGGGACAGCAGTTATTATTTGGTAAAACAGCAAACATCTTCTGCTGTTTTCAAATGGCAAACATTAAAAGAACCACGAAAACGTCCGAAAATAATGTTTTAATTCCATCTTGTCGTACATTTTGCTAATTTTCAAAAGAATTTAAGTAACAGCAGACAAAACTAACTAAACTAACTACTGCTATTATATTTATGCTTTGGGCCAAAAAAGTATCGCTTAAAATTGGCTTTTTTATTGATATCAAGCATATGCCTCAAATGTTGTTTAAAAAATTACACATTTTTGTATGGATTTATTCCAAAGTTCAATTTTTTTAATTTAAAATCAGCAGACGGTGTTTTCTGATATCAGCATACTAATTTTTCTGGGTGCAGCTAATTTGTCTGCTGTTATTTCAATTCGTTCAAAAACTTGCAAATAGCAGAAAATTGAAAAAAAATACATTTTATGCTTGTACAATTGAAAATAAGTTAAAATACAAACAAATATTGGAAATATTTATAACATTTGAGCTTTTTTCAACTTTTTACCATTTGAAAACAGCAGAAAATGTTGGATGTTACAGCAAAAAATGTACTGCTGTTTCTACTTCAAAAATTTTCAGGGTGTAGGATATTGTATATGTGGATATAGGAAACAGTAAATAATTATATAAGAAATATATCCATGGTGGTCGATATCCAAAGTTCTATCTGAGCTTAAACCAAACATCTACTTTGGGAACAATGGACACTTTTTCTCTTATACCAATGAGAAGAAATAGCAACCGGTAAAATGTTGTTCGGATATGCTCTGCAGGATTCAAACCAGGTTTTTCACACCAAGCGGCACTCGGTGCTCTTCTTTAACTTTAACACTCACAACAAGACAAGAATTATGAAGTCCTCTAGTCTTCATAACTCATTTGCTTTTTAAACAGAACTAAAACCACCGTATATCCGGTTCAGATCCCAAGTTTATCCAAATAAACTCGGTTTTGTTTTATATATCTACACAAAATGCTTTTTATCCAATATCACTGAATATTATCTAAATATATCCGACGATTTAGCTATGAATTGAATAATTCATAAAAATATTAAGAATGTTTGGTTTTTTTCGTTTTTTTGTTTTCAACAAAGTGTTGAACCAGTTCTTAGGGCTTATTAAGTGCTGGCTCTGATTAATCCTTTCTCTCTTGAAAATTTGTCAAAATTTCTTTTTGCTAAAATTGAATGTTTTTAAAGTTTTGAAATATGTTTTTTTAATTACTTTTCTATTCCATTTGCAGTTTTGACTTTGACTTTTTTTTCGGTTTCTGATGAAAATTCACAGTTTTCACTTTTTGATTCGCACAAACGTCTCTTTTCTCTTCTGTGTTATTTTATGTTTTATTTAAAATTTATTCATTTCAAGCCGAGTTACCGAACCGCGCTGATTTCAACTGACTGCCACGACGTTTTGGATTGAATAGCCAAGCACAAACAATTTACTCGCAGACAACAGAGACTACGACAAAACACCAACGGAGAGCTCGGTAACGATATTTCCAATTTTGCGGCCTGTTATGGGGTTGACTACAACGAACATGCACTTAACACAAATACAACAAAATTATACGAGAGCGTATCTCAGTGGCTCACTCTCTCCCAGCGGTATGCGTTGCTGTTGTGAAGGCCCCCCCGTTAATGTGTTTGTTGTAGATAATTTTGTTTCAACATGTGATTGTTTTATTTTCGTTGTATTTCACTTCTTGGTTTTCTATTTCAAACTTCACCACCAATATGACTTCGGTGCTTTGTGCCCCTCTGCTAAGCGTAGTCTATCGACCCACTGTTCGGTGTGTTTGGGTCTATGTGTGTGAGTGTTGGGGCTTGTTTATTCTCTTGTTGCGGTTGTTTTGGTATGAAGTTAGTTTTTTTTGTATTCTTTTTAACACTAATACTCCAGCACAGTCAGCACACACGAACGCAGCAAACTGGTTTAGCGAAAAACAAAAAAAAAAAATTAACGAACAATTTTTTTTTTTAAATCTCATTCGTTAATTTTTTGTACTGAACACAACATTCCTAAACAACTTTGTTGGAAAACAATTAACCAACTTAAAACCTGGCTTGTGTTTCATTAACTGTGTAATTCCCACCGACCAAACAAAACATCTTTCACTTTTCTCTTTTCAAATAATTAGTTATAACGTAGTTGGTTGGTATTTAGAAGATAATTACTTGTCGCACACACAAATTCACCAAAACAAAATCTGGATTTGTATGCGGTGGTGATGGTGAGGACTGGCTAAGTTTAAACCTCTTTTGGTTATGGCAATTTCTTGCTTTTTTATTTTTTTATTCCTATCTATTCGATTTCGTTTGTATTCATTCTCCAGCTCACAACATTACAAATTTAAAATTTTCTTGTTTTCTTTCAGATGAGAAGAACAAGAGAACAGAACAACTAATTCCGTGCACACGTCCGTTCAATTTAAAGTACAATCGCTCAACTGAATTTGAGCAACAAATCCCCAACATGGTTTACCTACCTTCTTCCATCTAAATTCGAATCATGTTGTTGTACTTGTTGAGCGAGATATTCTCGTACTCAACGCAATACAATACAACTCAGCCCCTTGTTTGCCTGCCAAACATTTGTATTCTCCCTCTCTCAAAATTGGTGCTCTTGTGCTACCATTGCTACAGATTTGATGAGATCAGACAACAGAAACGTAATAGTGTTAAGTAAAAACGCGTTAAGTTTAAACGAGCCGAATTCATGCATACCCTTCACCAAGGATAACATTTCTAAGTTGTTTGGACTAAAGAGAGAAATAGCGAAGTCCACATTCCAAAAATTTGTTTAATATTCATATAAGAATGGAGCTTCTCAAGTGCTCAAGAATTCAAACCAGAAGATCAATATATGAACAACTAAATTTCGCATGAACATTCCATTGAGGAACAGGGGATACTTCTCTCGCATCAATGAGTGCAGTCCGAGTAAAGTTTAAGCTCAAGCATAAGGGGCCTCCTTTTTTATGCCGAGTCCGAACGGCGTTTTAACATGGCAGTATACCTTACAAATGTGGGCAGCATTATTTCTGGGATAACCACCGCTGAAAATTTTGTTGATGTCCACGCCGGGACTTGAAACTAGGAGTTCGGCGGACATGCTAACCTCTGCGCCACGGTGGCCTCCCATTAATATATGACAGCTATACCAAATTATTAACCTATTTCAAACTTACACTCATGGAAACAAGTCTGCTGATAATAGAAAACACCATTTGCTGACAGTTAGTAGTTAATGTTGCTGCTATTACAGCAGTAGTTCTGCTCAGGATGTACTTATAAGGTAAGGTCATGCGAATAGGTGAGTACAATTTTTTTATTTCTGTTTGAATTTTGCAGCAAATCTAAATGCCAAAGGCTTGATAACACAGCTGTAATTTTTCTAAAATCTTAAAAAGGCATTCCATTTGGTCCGATATTTCACACTAAGCAACCAAACGGTGTTATAATGATGAAAATACAAATGTAAAATACTTTTGAAGAAGATAAGTTGTTACACAAAGTTTATTTTTAAAACCAATTGACATTTCAATTTACGGCATTTGCCACTCAATGTAGTTTCGTTGGGGGTTGACTTTTGTTGTTGTGCTAGTGACGCTACACCTTCATTGTATCATGAGTTATGCTGTTGCAGCTAAATATTTGTAATTTCAGATAAGCAGGCTGGCTGCTAAAAGTCTCCTATTTGCTGAAAATGACTGCTATTCAATTTATGACGGGAGAGTAAACTAAAATAAAATTAAGCAGATTTTAATTTTTGAAAAAAATAACAAGAAATTGTCTAAGTGCAGCCAGAAAAAAT
This sequence comes from Stomoxys calcitrans, assembly GCF_963082655.1. Classification (NCBI taxonomy): domain Eukaryota; kingdom Metazoa; phylum Arthropoda; class Insecta; order Diptera; family Muscidae; genus Stomoxys; species Stomoxys calcitrans. Next base: position 168,332,570 of record NC_081552.1, on the reverse strand, counting down.
ACCTAAAGAAATCAAAACAACGTCCGTTCGTAACAGGCAATCATAAATAATACACTCAGAGAAATTTGTAAGTAAAAACAGCAACAACAGAAAGTCTGCGGAAAATGTGAAAGAAGTCATTTTTTGCCAAAACACCAACATTTTTGCTGTTTTCAGATGGTAAAAAAGTTGAAAGTAAGCAACAACTGTAATAATTTTCCTATTTCATCGAATCTTAGTTTTAAAGACATAATAAGCTAAATGTCTTTTATTTATCTACGCTTGGTAATTTTTAAACAATTTTAAATAACAGCAGACAAAATAAGAACTAAAATCATATTTATGCTGTTAAACTAAAAATTTACACTTTAGGTTAGGTTAGGTTGAAAAGAGGGCGCATATATTAATCCGCCCCATGCCGCTCTGGACATTCACCTAAGCTAGTAATAGGCTTGTTGTGCGCTGTAAATTCAAAAAAAGGAAACTCGAGAAAGAAAATCTTAGTTAGAAATTCCGTGCTATTTACAAAATCCTTAATTATTTTCCATGCCACTGCCCTAGGTTTGTTCATGTCTGGTATTGTGTTTCCACCGCATGCCCTATACATGTTATCACTTGCCGCACCGATTTTACATAACTGAGCTCCTATGTGTCCACTTATCATACCAATAGCTATACTGACCTCCTTCTCACCTCTTCCCTTCCTTCTAGGTTTCCTATCGTCGCCTCGGTTATTCCGCGATTGTATGAGCTGCTCCCATCCTCAATTCATTCTCCCATCGCCTTAAGTCTCATAGCCGCAGTGGCTGCCTCACACTTAATCTGTATGTCAATGGGTCGGATATCTAGAATAGTCTCCAGTGCCCTAGTGAACGTGGTCCTCATCGCTCCGTCTATGCTAAGACAACATGTCCTCTGAACCTGTTGTATGGACCTTATATTGCACTTTTTCTCCATAGCAGTCCACCAAACTACTGAGGCGTACGTAAGTGGTGCGTCAAATTGGCCCACCATCGTCTTCCTCGTGAATGGGCATATTTCAGTCTTCTCTGGGTTAACATTGAGACTTCTGGGTCTAGCCCAGTCATATGCCATATGCAAGACCCTTTCGGCCCTTCTGCATAGATGGGTCGGATCCTTATCCCTTGGAAGTATTATAACATCGCCTGCGTAGCAGACGCTTTCAAATCCCTCCTCAGTCAGCATCCGTAAAAGGTCATTTATGGTGGTCACCCATAGGAGTGGCGATAAAATGCCCCCCCCTACGGCGTGCCTTGTGCCACTTTTCCTCTTATATTTTTGTCACGGAACACACAATTTATCCACCTGTTCCTTAGTATATGGTTTATCCAGTCCCTAAGGAACGGGTCCACCCGGTACTGGTCTGGAACAGTGTGTCGGTCCGCACATTTTTAAAAGCCCCCTCGATGTCAATGCATACCGCCAGTGTGTACGTTTTGGCATCGAAGGATTCTTCTATTTTATGCACAACCTCGTGCAGGGCAGTCTCCAACGAACTTGCCTTAATATAGGCATGCTGTTTGAATTTGAGCAGTTCGATGGATGCCGTACTTTTTATCATGGTGTCCACAATACGTCCCATGGTTTTAGATACAAAAAGACTTAAGGCTTATAGGTCTGTAGGCGTTTGGTGTCGCATAACTTGCCTTTCCGGACTTGGTTATAAACACCAACCTTGCCTCCTGCCATGCTTTCGGAGTATATAGGACTTCCATATACTCCGAACGCACGTTGAAAAATATTGGCCAGGTGGGCCGCCAGATTGTCGGCCTCTGGGTGACTTAAATGGTTTGAAGCTCCACAAGTATTTCTTCACCATTACTTACGTAATTATAAACCTTCGATCAACATCATTATTCCAAGATTCCGGTGTCTCCGTGAGTTCCTTCGTATCCCGTGGAAAATGGGTTTTCATCAAAAGCCTCAACATGTCCTCCGTTGTCTCTGCTCTCACCCCCATGTCGCCTACTAAAGTTTCAGTTTGGACATGGGTTTTTGAGAGAAACTTTTTTTCCTGTCGGCGTCATTAACGCTATCGACCTGTTTGCAGAAAAGCCTCCAGCTGACACGTTTTGCCGCTCTGGTAATCTTACTGTATTGCTTGAGCCGTGTGTAATATACGTCCCAATAAACTTCCGCTTTTTTGCGACGTGCTCTGTTAAAAAGTCTGCGGACCTCTTTCCCAATATTGCGAATCTCCCCGGTTATCCAGGGTTTTTCTTGGGTTGATTTCCTTTCCCGAAGAGGACAAACAGACATTTTCGTCAATGTCTTTTGTGCTTGGACAATCTAAATTTTTGTCCAGTTCGGTGCTGGCCGTGCTATTCTAAACCTAATGTAGCGATGGTCAGAGAAAGAGTGTTCCATAGAGACCCTCCAATCCTGAACCTCATCGATCAGATTTTCCGAACATATCGTCAAATCTAATACCTCCTACCTAATTCTTTTTGGGGGGAAAAAGGTACCGGTGTTACCAGTATTAAGTGTTATTAGGTCGTTAGTATTCCAGAACTCTGCCAGGGCTTGGCCCCGCTTATTAGTGTTGGTACTACCTCACGAAATGTGGTGACAGTTCGCATCGCACCCTATTAGTACCTTGTTTCCTGTGTGTTTTGCTTTCCACACCATCCGTTGCAGCTCTGCGACGTGGGTGGCGGTGTCGGACAGTCGAAAGGCAGATTAAGTGATGGAACATACCTGGTTCCACCATCTTCCTGTCTCACCACTGTTGCATCCGACGTTGACAGCTCTGGGGAAAATATATATTTTAAATTTTTATGACAAAAAACGCAGGTCCTCGGCCGAGTACCAGTGTTAGCATAGAATAATTGGTACTTGTTATGATTCAGTCCAGAAACTTTGTTCCGGGTTGTCCATGGCTCCTGAATCTTGCCGTTGCTGATTTTCTCCATCAGAGAGTGTGTAGCAGTCTCACTCCGGTGGAGGTTTATCTGGATTACCTCAATCATTGGTCCTGCAGTAGATAGGCATCTTGGGAGTAGGTGATGATCTCATCGTCTGCTCCCTGTTCTTTAAACTGCATTGACTTTCCTGTCACTGCACTGCCTGATGTCGTCGGATTAGGTTCTTTGCCTATCCTAGTCGGTAATGGATCTATCGTCTGGTCCCTTTTCCTTAGGCTGTATTGAGTTTCCATTCCCTGTACTGCCTGATGTTTCAATACTACGATCTTTGGAAATCTTGGTCTTCCAAATCTTAAGTAAATGGGCTTCTTGGGAGTAGGTGATGCCACCATCGTCGGCTTCAAATGTTTCAATTGTTGTTGAAAAGGATAAAACTGTTATTGGTTTTTTTTAAATAATTTTAACTTAATATCAGCAGACAGTGTTTGCTCCCGATATCTTTCAAATTTTCACAGATTGTGGGGAGTTGTCCGGAAGGAGCAATAGGATATATAATTTTTTGATATCGGTAGGGGTGCGGACCCTTCCTCTTACCCTAAAAGTACGATCCCAAAATAAAAGTGAACCTATCAGGACAATATGAAATTCAAATGAAAGGTATTCAAGAGAAGACTACGAATTTCATATTAGAAATTGGATCCAAGTAACTGGGAGGCCGCCCCAAACACAAAACCCCTTATAATAGGTTTATTGGACGATAATGACAATATGGGACTCGAATGAAAGGTATTTGCGAGTAGATTACGAAAATAGTCAGAAAGGAGGAAAAGACTTTTTAGTTTGTTGATATTGGAGGGGGCGGATCCTCCCCCGTTACCCCAAAACACCATCTAAAATCAAAAATGAACCAATAGCGATAATATGTGTATCAAATGAAAGGAATTGGGGAGTAGAATACGAATATGGTTTTAAAAATTGGGATGAAGTATGCGAGGGATCGTCCAACACCAAAAGTTCCCCAACAAACATATTGGACGTAAATATCAATATGGGATTCAAATGAAAGGCATTCGGGACTAGACTACGAATATGACATAAGAACTGAGGTCCAAGTAATTGGAGGTCTCCCCACCCTCAAGTGGGAATACAATTCGATCATAGCTAGATGAGCCTCAAATTTAAAGCATTTGGTAGCAGATTACGAATATGACATTAAACTTTGTGTCCAAGAATCTGGGTGGGGCTTTACCTCCCCATTAAAACAACGGGGGATCAAGTGGAGTGCGTTATTCAAATTTGTGCTCTAGTGGCAGATGGAGTGAGGCGTCCTCACACGAAACGGCTGGATGCACCATTTATGACAATATGGGGTTAAATTTAAAGTATAAGGTTGTGGACTGCGAATACGATATTTATATTCTGCTCATATATCTAGCGGACCACCTCACCTCGAAACAGTTGATCAATTAAATATAATGACCTAACAGGTCACTGCGTGATAGGAGGATAGGACAGGGCGACATGGAACGGAGAACTTTTAAGTTATTTGGGTATTAAAGTCTAAACCTTTCCCTTATCGATGGCAGCACAAACATTTAAATAAGCGCCATCTATTCTGTTTGCAAATGGATCAACTGAATGGAGACACCACCACGAACAGAGAGGGGGCAGAGTGGTAAAAATTTATCATGCAGCATTTATCTTTGTTATGGCAACCTATCGGTCCGTAAATAAAGAAAAATAAAGTCTAGGAATTTCGTTGCGGTTGTTTGCTGTACTATTTTTGCAATTTCCCACCCTAAGATAGATAATTCAGATAGTTTATGTGGCTATATTTGCCATAGATAAAAATTTATTTAGTAGAGTGCGAATATCCAAGTTTGTGTTAAACTGTTAGAGGGGAAGGCTCAACGAACGTACAAAGAATCAGAGCTATTGGAGAGTAGATTACGTTACAGATGTGACATTTTTCAACGTCTTGAAAGCGAAAGCTCAGTGGAGCGGGTTTGATTGAAAGATAACAAGCCTCCTTTTTATAGTCGAGCCCAAGTGGCATGATGATTTTATAAAGGGAAAATAGCTCTTTTTAATGACTTGACGAACGAATCGAGTGACAACAAATTAAAGCGGGAAAAGTTCGACCGGGCTATATCCTACATACCCTCTACTATGGATCTCATTTATCATTTTTTTGCCCGATATCTCTTTATAGGCAAACAAAGGAAACTGCAAAGCTATTGGAGCTATTTCAGGTTATCAACCAATTCGGAACATGCATGGTTTGGCTTTTGGAGACCATAGTAAATGTCATTGCAAAATGTCAGCAAAAATTGGGTTAAAATTGAGCCCTATGGTGGGTTAAGAATTAAAATCGGGAGATCGGTTCATATGGGAGCTATATCAGATTATGGACCCATTCAGACCATATTTGGCACGTATGTGGAAGGTCATAGGGAAGTCGTTAAAATAATGTTTAGCCAAATCGCATAAGAATTGCGCCCTCTAGAGGCTCAGAGAGTCAAATTAGGAGATTGGTTTATATGGGAGCTACATCAAGTTTTAAACCTGTTTGAAGCATGCTTAGCACAGATGGTGGAAGTCATAACAAAATATCTTATACAAAATTGGAGACAAATCGGATAGAAATTGCGGCGTTTAAGAGCTCAAGAGGTCAAGATATGAATATGACCCATTTAAAATCCCAACTGACCTAAGCTAATAGGAAGTATTTGTGCAAAATTTTAATGCGCCTAGCTTTATCCCTTCGAAAGTTAGCATGCTTTCGACAGATGGACGGACGGACATGGCTAAATCGACATAGAATGTCAAGAAGATCATAAATATACATATATACTTTGTTGGGTCTCAGATGACTATTTCGATGCTTTACAAACGGAATGTGGAAATGAGATTATGATGGAGGGTATAAAAAGAAAAAACAAATTTTATGGTCTAGGCCGTAAGTTTTTGTACTGAAGTCATAAATGGATAATGATTATTGTCGCAGCTATTATTGAAGGAATATCCAGTGCTCAAATTTTTTGATATTTTTGACACGGGTAAGCCGAAGATATTTACCCATGCGCAACGGTGACATTAGATAGGCCGAAAGAAGTGGAAATTCGTTGAATTTAAAAATAGACAAAATGATGACAATGTGATTGGAAACAACAGCGAGCAGCACCAACATCAAATTCAGCCCCATCTATTGGGAGATAAAAATTATTTGAAAAGCCAAGCAAACCTGAAGAAAGAAAAAGAGCGCGAGAGATACAGGAGAGTGTTTCAAAGATGATCTTATGCTTTGCACTACTGTTTTGACAAGTTGACTGTTTTCGGTATTATTTGTTTGACAAGCTTCCACAATAGTCCAAAAGTTCTATAAAAACATGGCCGCAAAATATATATCCGTAACTTAGTGAATGCAAAGAATAATAATTGAAAAGAAAGTTATAATTCATATGGTGTAAAAGGAAGCGCTGCGAAGCGGGCCGGGTTCAGCTAGTCTATATATATAAAAATGAATTTGTGTTTGTTTGTGGGTTTGTAAATTTGTTTGTTCCATATAGATTCAAAAACGGCTGAACCGATTACCTTGAAATGTTCACAGATTGTGTAGGTTGGTCTGGAAGGAAACATAGGCTATATAATTTTTTGATGTCGGGAGGGGGCGGACACTGCCCCTTACCCCGAAAGTACTTCCCAAAACTAAAAGTGGACCGATCGGGACCATATGGGATTCAAATGAAAGGTATTCAAGAGTTGAGTACGAATTTCATAAAAAAAAAGTTGGGTCCAAGTAACTGGGGGGCCGCCCAGCCCCAAACCCCAAAAATAGGTTTATTGTACGACCATGACAATATGGGACTTAAATGTAAGGCATTCGGGAGTAGATTACGTATATGGTCACGAAGTAGGAATATGCGTTATAATTTGTTAATAACGGAAGGGGGCGGACTCTCCCCCGTTACCCCACCAAAATCAAAAGTGGACCGATAAGGACAATATGTCAAGAGCATCACCAACAACAAATTCAGCGCCATCTATTGAGAGATAGAAATTATTTGAATAGCCAAGCAAACCTGAAGAAAGAAAAAGAGCGCGAAAGGTACAGGAGAGTGTGTTCAAAGTTGATCATATGCTTTTTTACTGTTTTGACAAGTTGTTTGAATAAATAAAATAGAGGAACTAACCTTTGACTGTTTTAGGTATTATTTGGTTAACCCTCCTACCCTGGGACAAGCTTCCACAATAGTCCAAAAGTTCTATAAAAACATGGCCGCAAAATATGTACGTAGCTTAGTTAACGCAAAGAAGAGTTATTGAAAAGAAAGTTATAATTAATAGGGTGCAAAGGAAGCGCAGCGAAGCGGGCCGGGTTCAACTAGTCTTCTTATATATAAAAATCAATTTGTGTTTGTTTGTCGGTTTGTTTGTTTGTTCTGTATAGACTCAAAAACGGCTGAACCGATTACCTTGAAGTTTTCATAGATTGTGTACGTTGGTCTGAAAGGAAACATAGGCTATATAATTTTTTGATATCAGAGGGGGGCGGACCCTCCCTCTTACTCCAAAAGTACTGCCCAAAAATAAAAGTGTACCGATCGGGACAATAAGGGACTCAAATGAAAGGTATTCAGGAATAGAGTACAAATTTCTTATTAAAAATTGGATCCAGGTAACTGGGGGCCGCCCCAACCCCAAAACCGCTAAAACAGGTTTATTGGACGATCGTGACAATATGGGACTAGAATGAAAGGTATTTGGGAGTAGATTACGAAAATGGTCAGGAAGGAGGAAAAGGCTTTTTAGTTTGTTGATATTGGAGGGGGCGGACCCTCCCCGTTACCCCAAAAACACCACCTAAAATCAAAAGTGGACCAATAGGGACAATATAGGTGTCAAATGAAAGGTATTGGGGAGTAGAATCCTAATATGGTATTAAAAATTGGGATTAAGTACCCAGTAAGTCGCCCTTACCCCAAAACTCCTCCAAGCTGACAAATTTAACATTCATATCAATATGGGGCTCAAATGAAGTTTTCGGGCGTAGATTACGAATCTGGATAATTATAATTATGCAAAATCAGATTGAAGTATAGAGGGTCACTCCAATCCCCCGAAAACGCCCCAAAAGGACACATTAACCAATTATGACTATATGGGACCCGGCTTTGTTTTGCCTGGAAGGAAACATAGAGTATATAATTTTTAGATATCGGCTGGGGCGGGAACTCCCCCTTACCCCAAAATCAAAAGTGGGCCTTTAGTCACAATATGGGACTCAAATGAAAGGTATTGGAGACAAGAAAACAAATACCGTATTAAAATTTGGGTCCAGCACCCAGGGGGCCGCCCCTACCCCAAAACACCCCTAAACAGATATATTTGATGTTCATGCCAATATGGGACTCAAATGAAAAGTATTCGGCAGTAGATTACAAATGTGGCATACAAAATTAGGTCAAAGTAATGGGAGGTCGACCCACCCCCAATACACCCCCTATGTGGGACTCAAATGAAATGTATAAGGTAGTAGTTTACGAATATGGTATTATGGCAATATGGAGCTCAAATCAACGGTATTTGGAAGTAAAAAAGAATTTGATATCTATTTTCAGAGCAATGTAATATCAATGTGTTTGGGGAGCCGCCCCACCCCAGCTATTTAGGAGCGAAATCGATTGATTTTCGGGAAATTGATGCTCATTTTCGGGACAAAGCCCCTGGGGTCCGCCCCACTGCCCCTTACCCCGAAAGTACTAACCAAAAGTAAAAATGGACCGATCGGGACCATATGGGATTCAAATGAAAGGTATTCAAGAGTTGAGTACGAATTTCATAAAAAAAGTTGGGACCAAGTAACTGGGGGGCCGCCCCAGCCCCAAAACCCCATTAATAGGTTTATTTGACGACCATGACAATATGGGACTTAAATGAAAGGCATTCGGGAGTAGATTACGTATATGGTCACGAAGTAGGAATATGCGTTATAATTTGTTAATAACGGAAGGGGGCGGACTCTCCCCCGTTACCCCACCAAAATCAAAAGTGGACCGATAAGGACAATATGTCAAGAGCATCACCAACAACAAATTCAGCGCCATCTATTGAGAGATAGAAATTATTTGAATAGCCAAGCAAACCCGAAAAAAGAAAAAGAGCGCGAGAGGTACAGGAGAGTGTGTTCAAAGTTGATCATATGCTTTTTTACTGTTTTAACAAGTTGTTTGACCTTCGAATAAATAAAATAGAGGAACTAACCTTTGACTGTTTTAGGTATTATTTGTTTAACCCTCCTACCCTGGGACAAGCTTCCACAATAGTCCAAAAGTTCTATAAAAACATGGCCGCAAAATATGTACGTAGCTTAGTGAACGCAAAGAAGAGTTATTGAAAAGAAAGTTATAATTAATAGGGTGCAAAGGAAGCGCAGCGAAGCGGGCCGGGTTCAACTAGTCTTCTTATATATAAAAATCAATTTGTGTTTGTTTGTCGGTTTGTTTGTTTGTTCTGTATAGACTCAAAAACGGCTGAACCGATTACCTTGAAGTTTTCATAGATTGTGTACGTTGGTCTGAAAGGAAACATAGGCTATATAATTTTTTGATATCAGAGGGGGGCGGACCCTCCCTCTTACTCCAAAAGTACTGCCCAAAAATAAAAGTGTACCGATCGGGACAATAAGGGACTCAAATGAAAGGTATTCAGGAATAGAGTACAAATTTCTTATTAAAAATTGGATCCAGGTAACTGGGGGCCGCCCCAACCCCAAAACCGCTAAAACAGGTTTATTGGACGATCGTGACAATATGGGACTAGAATGAAAGGTATTTGGGAGTAGATTACGAAAATGGTCAGGAAGGAGGAAAAGGCTTTTTAGTTTGTTGATATTGGAGGGGGCGGACCCTCCCCGTTACCCCAAAAACACCACCTAAAATCAAAAGTGGACCAATAGGGACAATATAGGGACAATATAGGTGTCAAATGAAAGGTATTGGGAAGTAGAATCCTAATATGGTATTAAAAATTGGGATTAAGTACCCAGTAAGTCGCCCTTACCCCAAAACTCCTCCAAGCTGACAAATTTAACATTCATATCAATATGGGGCTCAAATGAAGTTTTCGGGCGTAGATTACGAATCTGGATAATTATAATTATGCAAAATCAGATTGAAGTATAGAGGGTCACTCCAATCCCCCGAAAACGCCCCAAAAGGACACATTAACCAATTATGACTATATGGGACCCGGCTTTGTTTTGCCTGGAAGGAAACATAGAGTATATAATTTTTAGATATCGGCTGGGGCGGGAACTCCCCCTTACCCCAAAATCAAAAGTGGGCCTTTAGTCACAATATGGGACTCAAATGAAAGGTATTGGAGACAAGAAAACAAATACCGTATTAAAATTTGGGTCCAGCACCCAGCGGGCCGCCCCTACCCCAAAACACCCCTAAACAGATATATTTGATGTTCATGCCAATAATGGACTCAAATGAAAAGTATTCGGCAGTAGATTACAAATGTGGCATACAAAATTAGGTCAAAGTAATGGGAGGTCGACCCACCCCCAATACACCCCCTATGTGGGACTCAAATGAAATGTATAAGGTAGTAGTTTACGAATATGGTATTATGGCAATATGGAGCTCAAATCAACGGTATTTGGAAGTAAAAAAGAATTTGATATCTATTTTCAGAGCAATGTAATATCAATGTGTTTGGGGAGCCGCCCCACCCCAGCTATTTAGGAGCGAAATCGATTGATTTTCGGGAAATTGATGCTCATTTTCGGGACAAAGCCCCTGGGGTCCGCCCCACCCCCAAACAGAACTTTTTTCGCGATCATGCCATTATGGGGCTGACAAAAAATTTATTTGAAAGTAGAGCACGAATCTTATTTTTTTTTTAAGGGCCAAGTGTTTGGTTAGCCACCCCACTCCGAAATACCCCTGAATCGGAAATATTTACCAATACGGTAATATAGCACTCAACAGAAAGGCATTTGGGAGTACAGTGAAAATTTACCCAGGAACCGAGCAGGGGCAAACTTCTCACACATCAATGAATGCCTTCCGTTTTAAGTTTAAACTCAATGACCTTGAAAAATTAAAAAAAAAATATATTTTGTATTAAATCATGTAGTATGACTTATCGGATAGTTTCGGCTTTTTAGGTCAGGTAAACACACAATTATTTTTGATGGTTTTGTTAAATTTATTGCCAATATTTCGGTTGACTCCGTCAAACCGTTTACGAGGATTTAATTGATCAGTTGCCATAAAAAGTGGTGGTCTTCGCTTCACTTTCTGCTGTCAACTAGGATAACAACATTTTAATAAATTACAAAATTTGGAAAATGGTTACAAATTGAAAAACTTAAGAAATAGAAGTAAAAATCAATGAAGAAAAAAAAGAGTTAATTAAAAACAGAGACAGAGATTGGGAAAATGGTTTTACTGTTTCTAAAAGTATCCTCCAGCATGATTTACTTTCACTTTTTCCACTCCGATTGAGATGCCTCCAAATCATTGGAGGCCACCGCAGAGATTAGCATGTCCGTCTTTGACGCTGAACACATGGATTCGAGTCCTGGCGAGAACATCAGAAAAAATATATTCAGCGGTGGTTATCACCTGTGAGGTGTTTTGCAATGTAAAAACTTTTCCCGAAAGAGGTGTCGCTCTGCGGCACGCCGCTCGGAATCGGCTATAAAAAGCATTCAAAGAATTTTTATGTATTTATTTATGGATTTATTGTCTTCACAACAAGATAATAATCTTATAATTAGAGTGTAGATTTATTGTTATATAATACATCCGACTAAAGTAGGTTCTTTATAAATAAACTAGGTTACAATAAATAAAAAGTGGAACAAAACAGTGTTTACAAATAAAAAGTGTAAAAAAAACAGCCGTATGTAATTGGGAATTTAACAAAAAACACAAATAAAAAATAATTACAAAAATAAAATAATTTAAAAAAAATTTCAAAGCAAAATTTAGAGGAATTAAATATCACTTAACTATGTGAAAAAATGAATAAGCCGTTTTTTAAATGTAATCGTGTTGCTGATGTATTGAATATCGTGTGGTAGATTATTCCAAAGACGTATTTTGCTAATATAAAATTGTCGTTCAGACATAAGACTCCGTCTTCTAAATTGTGGTGTACCACTCAGAGTTGGCCGTCGTACGTTTCCCAAGCGGAACAGTTGCCACATGACTACTTTTGCCGAAGATACAGTCGACCATTTGCTTCGTAGAGCTTCCTTCACGAACAACTTTCTTGGATTCGGCAGGGATGGGAAATACAAATTTTAAAATGGTACCAAAAAGGTACTTTTTGGACCGAAAGAGTACTTTCTGGAAAACTTCTGCTTTGTCAATTACATATTACACAATGTGTGATGGAAATTTAAGAAAAGAAAGAATTTTGGTTCTCATATCAAAAGAGTTTTGGTTAGATTAGATTAGGTTTAAGTGGCAGTCTGGCATCAGACTCACTTAGACGTTTTCGTCCATTGTGATACAACAGGAACAGAAGAAGGAAGATGCCTTCTATTGTAGTTCCTACCATTGAACCATCCAAATTGCTTTAAAAGCCCAATAACTTGCGAATGTTCACGTCCGCTAAATCAGACAGGTTCTCAAAGAAATAAGAACCTAAAGTGGAACTCCTTCTGACTGCTAGTGTGGGACACACACAGAAGATGTTCTATAATCTCTTCTTCTTCGATGTCCTCACAGCTTCTGCAAAAGCTGTTGCTGGCAACTTTCAGTCTGTCAGCATGTTTTCCTATTAGACAGTGACCTGTCATGACGAACACAATGACTGAGACGTCTGTTCTTGCCAATGACAGTATAGCAGTAGCCCTCTTCAAGTCAAAATTAGGCCACATAGTTTTGAAATACTCACATCCCCCTCTTTGTGACCATCTATCGTTTCTTGCCCTTCGGGCCTGTTTCTGAAAACTTAGCTTACACGTCGCTAGAGACATACCCACAGATTCCAGTTTCCCTGGAATGTGTAGGGTAGTTCCTAGTCTCGCAAGCTCATCCGCTTTACAACTCCCTGGGATATCTCTGTGGCCCGGCACCCAGAACAGGTGAATTTTGAACTGTTCAGCCATCTCGGTGAGAGATCTGCGACAGTCGATGGCGGTTTTTGTGTTCAGAAATACGTTCTCCAGGGATTTAATGGCTGCCTGAGAAGATATTTATGCCAATCGTCGTAATGACATTATATCTTAGCCATTCCACCACTTCCTTAATTGCAAGGATCTCTGCTTGATACACACTGCAGTGGTCGGGTAACCTCTTCGATATAACCAATTCTAGACCTTTGGAGTACACCCCAAAACCCACCTGGTCGTTTAGTTTGGAATCATCCGTAAAGAAGTCTATGTAACTTCTGTTATCAGGGATATCGTAGTTGCAATCGTTTCTATCATGAATTGTGGTACAGTACTTTTATTTCAAAAAGCGGCTCAGGTGGGGTGTAATCTACACTGCTTGGAACATCGGATATTGTATCAAGAAAAAACACAGTGTCCGTGGCCGCCAAATGACCCATGAGAAAGCTCCCTTAACCTCACGGCAGTGGTCGCTGCAATTTGGGTAGCAACAATGTCCAGAGGCATAAAATGTAGCATTAAATTCAGTGCATCAGATGGTGTCGTCCTCAGTCCTGCTATAATGCACAAACATCCTTTGGATCCGGTTAAGTATTGAGCAGTAGATAGACATTTGAAGCGCCGTCCACCAGACCACAACACCATATAGCATTATCGGTCTGACAACTGCAGTATATACCCAATGCTTGACACGCGGTCTAAACCCCCTAACTTTTGCCAATGGCTCTCTTGCAGGTGTAAAGGGGAAGAGTTCCCTTTCTTTCCCATTCCAACATATTGGATTTGAAGTTCAATTTCCTAGCTGTTGCACGTAGAGCTTCCTGAAGTATATCTCTTAGAATGCTGAGAAACCTTCCGCTAACCGCAATTGCCACGTCATCAGCATACGCGACCACTTTTACGCCTTTTTCTTCCAGAAACAATTATATATTGTTAATGGCTACATTCTAAAGTAGAGGATACAGTACACCTCCTTGAGGGATTCCTCTGCTGACGCATCTTTTTAGATACACAGATCCCAAGCCTGCCGTAATGCATCTTTTAATAAGTAAGTTATTAATAAACTTTCTTACGGTAGAGTTGATGCATAGAGACTGCAACTCCTTCATGATTGACGTCAGTCAATGTCAAGAAATGCTACCATTGTATATACCTTGACAACGAGAGAACTCTCTATGTAGCCGACTAGGTCGTGAAGGGCTGTTTCAGTAGATTTGCCTTTACTATATGCATGCTGCTACCGCGACAGCCGATCTCCAGGGATCTTTGCCCTAAGAGTTTTGGTTATCAGACCAAACTTTTAGTGTCATTTATTTATAACCCTAACCGAAGACGAAGACGGTCACCGTTGCGCAGTGCGAAGTGCTGTTTCTCGCCATTCAAACTCGGCACATGGTTGAGCTATAACTTTAGTCGGACTGCACCCTGTAAAAAGTAAGAAGTAGCCCTTGCACCGTAATAGAAACCGAAGACGAAGGGTTTGGATTTGCGATTGGACAATAATAGTTTATCAAACACACAAATCAGATATTCAAAATTCGAGTCAAGTAACTAGAGAAAACGCCCCACCCTAAAACCTCCCATAAGGGCATATAGACCGATCGGTACAACATGGGACTTAAATGAAAGATATCTGGGACTCAAGCACGAATCACAAATAGAATTCGGAGGCCAAGTATCAGAGGTCCGTGTCTCTCCCAAAGCTTTCTAGAGGCTCAATAAGTCAAATAGACTTAAGACTTGTGCATGAGGCATCTGTTTCTGAATATGAACTGATATTGCCCCCTTACAATGTCCAAGCGATCTACATAACGCAAATTCGACAATCGGATGGGCTTGATTCGATCGGCTAACAAGTGATTATCGTGGCAAATTTCGCTAAGTGAGAAATACTCGCCTCTTTAAACAAATTGTTTAAAAAATTCATAGAGCTTGAAAATCTACTAAATCCATCGCGGGGGTACTACGGTACTCTTCGTGTGAATAAGTACTAAAGTACAGACTTTTCCATCCGTGCTACACGATCGATTATTGTTTTGTTTTGGGCTCATACGCATAGATCCACGATTCGACACCTGTGACGTATTTTATAAACGTATTTTGAAGCACCGCGATAGTATGTTTTCAATATTTCTTTGCCCTAAGCGCGGCCGACACGGGATAACTATAAGCACCACACAGGCTGGAACTTTGAGCCCCGACTTGTGTAGTGTTCATCGCTATCACGGGAAGCTTAGTTGGGAGCTACCGGGCGCGTCCACAGGTTGCGGATAGTGGAAAGTTTCGTTTTTATGCGGAGAAGCTACAAATGCCACAGCGGGCAGTCAGCGATTTCAAGAGGAGGGTCTCAGCGAGGGGCCTGGTGGCACTGACTCTTACCTAAGTACTGAGTACCAATGGTACTCGAGATTACAAGGCGAGTTATTGGCGCCTTAATATAACCAATGGCTAATCAGCGTCTGTTACCAGGTCAGGGGCGGCTGGAGGTGAGCATCGGATCTTGGAGCAAACGGCTCCCGACACCCAGGAATACATGTGCGATCCTACAAAACCCATACGGGGCGCTGGGCCAGTAACCCGCCCTCGTGAAGTTACAACTACTATGAGAAACAAAAGAATAGAAAATACGGACGAACTTGCGGATGTATTGGAGAAGTACAAGGCAGATATTACCGCCTTACAGGAAGTGCGATGGACCAGGAATGATGTCACAACAACACCAAATGGTAACGAACTATACTATAGTTGCCATAAAACGAGGCATGAATTTGGCTGTGGATTTGTGGATGATAGGCTTGCCACAATCCGCATAAAAGCCCAATTCTTCTACATCAGCCTTATTTGTGCCCATGCCCCGACGGAAGACAAAACCGAGCAGACCAAGGCTATTTTCTTCGAGTGCCTGGAGAGAGAATATGACCACTGACCCGCCCATGACATTGAAATCGTTCTGGGAGATTTTAATGCGAAGATAGGGAAGGAAGACATCTTTGGTCCAGCAGTCGGAAAGTTTAGCCTCCACGGCATAACGTCCGATAATGGGTTGAGGCTAATACATTTCGCCGCGGGAAAAGACATGGTAGTTAGCAGCACCAGATTTCAACATAAAAATATTCACAAAGCCACATGGTTGTCACCCGATCAAAACACGAGGAACCAAGTCGATCACGTTGTGATAGATGAAAGGCATTCATCCAGGGTGTTAGATAAACGATCGATCCGTGGAGCGAATATAGATTCGGATCATTATCTTGTTGCAGCAAAGGTTCGCACCCGTTTAAACATGGCGAGGGAAGTAAGATCTGACAAGCTGCAAACACAACAGATGGCAACGGCATACTCCATTCGACTGACCCAACTGCTTGATGAAAGCGCTCCATGTTCCGATGATATAAACGCGCAGTGGCAAACCATTGCCCACTCCATGGAAAATGCCGCGAATTCCGTACTTGGATACCGGAAACCTCTCCTCTTGGGTACCGGGAACCTCCACTGAAGCCAAGAATGTGGCATATAAAGCATCCCTGCATTCAGTAGCAACGCGCCAGGTGAATGAGAGGTACCGAGGGGAAAAGGAAAGAGGAGAAACGTCTATTCCGCCGAAAGATAAAGGAAATGGAAAGACGTGAGTGTGAGCGAATTCATATGTACAGGAGTCAGAATGAAGTCCGGAAATTCTATCAAAGAATTAAACATTAAACCGATAGCTTTGGTGCAGGTACATCCTCCTGCAGAGACAGAGAAGGAAATCTGGTAACTGACACAGATAACATGCTGAGGATATGGAAAGAACATTTTTGCCAACTGCTAGTGTCCAACGTTGGCGGCCAAGAGGATACCGCAGAACCAATCAATGATGATGGTATAGAATGTTTACCTCCTAGTCAGAATGAGATCCAAGTAGCAGTTACCCGACTAAAGAACAACAAGGCAGCAGGAGCCGACGGGTTAACCGCTGAACTATTTAAGACCGGAGGCGACACGCTGATGAGGCGTATGCATCAGCTTATCTGCGCAATCCGGCTAGAAGAACGCATACCCGATGATTGGAACCTCAGCATGCTATGTCCCGTACAAAAGAAAGGAGACAAGACGGAATGTGCTAACTACACAGGAATACAAGATACTCTCAAGCGTACTGAGTGAAAGATAAAAACCTAAAGTCACTGAGATAATTGGACCCTATCAATGCGGCTTTAGACCTGGTAAATCCGCCAAATCCTGGAAAAGGCCCGAGAAGGACAAATCAACGCCTTCCATCTCTTTGTGGACTACAAAGCCGCTTTCGATACCCCTTTACGTTCAAAGGTGTTTCAAGCCATGTCTGGGGTTGGTATCCCTGCAAAATTAATATGACGCTGCAGGATGACACTTGCTGATACACATTCCTCAGTAAGAATAGGAAAGAATCTCTCCCAACCATTCAATACCAAACGAGGTTTCAGACAAGGAGACAGCTTATCGTGGGGTCCAGGCACGTAGCCAGGGGAGGGACTTAATAAAAAAAATTCTAAAGACTACATTTTAATGAATTTTTTAAAGGCTAACATTCAGCGACAAACTCTCTAACGACAACCCAGCCTAGAGATTATTTTTTAAAAACAAAATTTAAATTTTGGTTAGCATTTTTAAAGTCTTTTTATTATGCTTATCTGTCCCAAACAACATTTTCCTAAATAAAAGAAAAAGAAAAAAAAAGATTTAGTGACAAAAATTTTTCAAAATAGTACCGGAAGTGGGAAAAATGATACGTTTAGAACCGCAATTGGTACTTTTTGGTACCTTGTTTGTTTATTGAGCTAGAGCTTTGAATTTTGGAATATAGATACACTATGGGAACCTAAATTGGAATGCAAAAAGAGTTTTTGGACATTCAGAAATAAAAAAGTACCAAAAATGGGACGAACTAGGTGAACTTTGTACGGGTAGAGCTAGAAGTTCTAAATTTGGCTTAAATGATTGTTGTTACGAAATAAAGAGGGTAGATAGAAAAAACATGAGAAATAGTAATGGAAACGAAAGAAACGTACATTTAGTACCGTATTTGGTAACATCTCATACTTTCTTTGCGGATTGAACTAGTGCTCCAAGAAATACATGTTGGCCGACTAAGTAATTTTTAACAAATCAAACATTTTGGTACCAAAAAGTACGAATTTACTTATTTACCTTAACAGTGAACGGAGAAGGGTAACATAAAAAAAATTTGCTGAAAATGATCAAAATCTTGACAAATATACGACAAGTTGTACCAAATATGAAATGTTGAAATCGTACAAGGAGTGGAATAAAAAGTACTTAAGTGCTGTAATTCAGTACTTTCGTTATAGATTGAGCTAAAAATCTGAAATTTGGGATACAAGCACATCCTGCCAGTATCCACCGGACGACTAAAAAGTTTTGTTGATATTCGCACATTTGGGTACTAATACGTACAAGATGGCACCTTCTTTACGGATGGAGCTACAGCTCTGAAATTTGGATTACATTTACATCTAGGCACTATATACCGAGCGACTAGGAGATTTCTTCGACATTCGTTCATTTTGATAAAATAAAAACGTACTTTATTTACAAACTGAGCTACATCAGAGATACAGGTACATCTTGGCAGTATGTAACGGATGGCTAGAAGATTGTTTTGAAATTTGTACATTTAGGTACTAAAACGTACAAAATTGTACTTTATTTACGGATTGAGCTAAACATCTCAAATTTGGGATATAGTTACACCTTGACAGTATCTATTAAAATTGTTATGCACTTATTCCTTGATATTTGGTGTAACATCGGAGGCAGCATAGCTACCGGGCATATGCTAGTATATTCATAATTTAAAGAAGTTATATTGACGTAGAAATTTTTTCAAATATTTTTAAAAATTTTTGAAAAAAAAATCTTTTCATTTCCTAAGCCCCTACACCAAAAAAATCATTTGGTGTATTAGTATTTTATGACCATTTAGAGAAGAAGGCTCGATTTGATGATTTTGGCATAAAATAGAAACCATCGAATGCAACCAGACATTAAAACGGATTCCAGAAATCCCACTCCTAAGGATTTGGAGAAATTTGTTTGTTTGATTTTTGGGATATAAAAAAGCCAATTTGACTTTTGACACGCCAATTTTCCCCCAAAAGCGGAGGGGAACATTTTTTGTAACTGATTTCAGTCGTGTACTTTGCGCAAATCCAAATTTCATAACGATTCCTCTTTCCTAACTCGAGCTAGAATTTTTCTAAGACAGCTCTATTCATGGGTATTTTTCATCGTTAATGCGAACCTGGGCACACGGAGCAGCAGCAAGAGCCGTTGCCGTTGTATACCGTTCGAAGCCATTAATACAACTTCCAAAATATATTCGCACTGTGTTGGCAATCAGTGTAAAATTCAGCTCTGACTTTATAACCAAATACCACCGCCGATGTGTCAGTTCCTGCAACCAATAGCACCACAATTTAAAAAAAAAAAATTAGGTATCTTTACCAATTTTACAGTAACAAGAATTTTGGCAATTTTCGGTTTTGAAAAAATGTGGGGTGCTCCCACCTGGGGTGCCCCCACCCCCAAAATAAAATCCTGGCTACCTCCCTGGTGTGATCTATTTAATATCCTGCTGGAGAAGATATATGAGATGCAGATGTGAATAGATATGGCACACTAATCACAAGAGAACACATGCTACTCGTCTATGCCGACGATATCGACATCATAGGTCGGTCACCGGAAGTAGTAACTGCAGCCTTTGAAAGAATTGAAAGAGATTCAGAAAGCAGTAAACGGAGAAAAGACAAAATGGATGGTAGCAACTCACAAAATGCCCTGAACAACCGATCAGATAAAGAAAATGCAGAAAGTTGGGAACCACAACTTTATCAGCAACATTATATACCTCGGCACCGCCGTAACCGAAACGAATGACACCAGTTTTGAGATTAAGCGAAGAATAATACTGGCAAACAGATGCTACTTTGGATTAAGTAAGCAGTTTAGCGACAGACGAAGATTACACTATATAATACACTAATACTACCCGTGTGTTATATGGATCTGAGGCATAGGTACTTGGGAAAGCAGACGAGACAGTGCTTGGAGTGTTTGAGGGAAGTATTCTTCATAAAATATATGGACCATTTTGCTTTAATGGGGAATATAGGCGTCGTATGAACCACGAGCTGTATGACGACGATAGCATAGTTACACGTATCAAAATACAACGGTTGCGTTGGCTAGGTCATGTTGTCAGAATGGATGAAGAAGCTCCAGCAAAGAAGTCTTTTAAAGGCAAACACGTTGGTACACACAAACCGGGAAGACCAAAAGTCCGATGGATAGATCAAGTGGTGGGAGACACCTCGAAACTTGGTGTCATAGATTAAAGAAGGAGCGCAGAAAATCGAAGCACTTGGAAGGCTATACTGAGCTTGGCTAACGGGACAAACGTTCTGTCATTGTCAATTAAAGGAAACAAGTAAAAGCGTGCTAAGTTCGGCGGGGCCGAATCTTGGGAACCCACCACCAAACAACAAAACAACACATGCAAAATGTCAGCCAAATCGGACAAAAATTGCGGCTTGTAAGGACTCAAGAAGTCAAATCGGGAGATCGGTTTATATGGGAGCTTTATCAGGTTAAAGAGCTATTTGGACCGTTGTTGGAAGTCATAACAAAACATTACATGTAAAATTTCAGCCAAATCGGTCAAAAATTGTGGCTTGTAAAGAAGGGCTCAAGAAGTCAAATCGGGCGATCGATTTATATGGGAGCTGTATCAGGTTATTGACCGATTTAGACCATACTTGGCACAGTTGTTGAGAGTCAAAGAACCTCACATGCAAAATTTCAGCCAAATCGGACAAAAATTGCTGCTTCCAGGGGCTCAAGAAGTCAAATCGGGAGATGGGTTTATATGGAGCTTTATCTAAATATGAACCGATATGGCCCATTTGCAATCCCCAACGACCTAGATCAATATTAAGTATATGTGCAAAATTTCAAGCGGCTAGCTTTACGCTTTCGACCTCTATCATGATTTCGACAGACAGACGGACGGACATGGCTAGATCAACTCAGAACGTCGAGACGATCAAGAATATATACACTTTATAGGGTCTTAGACGAATATTTCGAGGTGTTATAAACGGTATAACTAGAAAAGTATACCCCCTCCTATGGTGGAGGGTATAAAAAGAATCGACGCAAGCCTTTTTTTCAGCGATTGTCAAATTGTGCGGAATACAACGAGGAGAAACCTTTTTTACGGCAAGGTGTTCATGCAATATCGAATGTATGGTGGTAGAAGAAATGCCCAAAAATGCCTCCATTTCACTGTATGTTACATGACGATTTTGCATTATAAGTTCTGTCAAGGTATCAATGTTCTTAGTCCACCTTCACGGAATTCGGCTTTGAGCGATTGTCGGCCACGACTGAATTCATTAAATCCGTTATTCACAGGGATACAGAATGGTGCTTCATCGCCATACAAAGATTTAAGTTCATCAATGCACTCTTGTCTTGATAATCCACTACAAAAATTGTGAAAAATTGTTGCACGAAAATATCCAGGAGGTTAAATCCTTTTTTGGTCATATACATTTTTACAAGTCACTGTAAAGAACAGAAAATGCTAGAAGATGTCAAACTTTCCTCGTATATACACGGATGAGTCTAAATTGGATGGGGGCACCGGGACAGGGGTCTTAATTGAATTCCTTGGAATTTGAGAATCATATAAGCTTCTAGACGGGTGCAGCATCTTTCAGGAGCAGGTCTTCGCTTTCCGGAAAGCATTGGATATGATGTAAAGGCGCGGACGGCGGCCTCAGCAGGCTTGCACGTTATACGTAGACTGTCAGGCAGCGCTGAAATCACCGGCATGGGCCATTTGAGGTCGAGACTGGTTTAAAAAAATCCAAAGAGCTTTTTGAGACCATGGGAAAACCTGTCAAGCTCTGCTGGGTTTCGGGCCATCAGGAAGTGTCAGGGAACGAAGCGGCAAACGACCTGTACAGGAATGGATCGCTGATTGACCCAAATCGTGCTAAAGAATCAGTAAGACTTCCACTCCGCAAACTTCTTGGTAGCGTTGAGGCCTTCGAAGATGGTCGCGTGAATGAATAGTGGTCTGGGGGTTGCAGGGTGGAACAGAACGCCGCTTGTTCTGGGAATGAGGAAGAATTGCTAATAGGAGTACTGACTGGCAAGGGCAATGACAGGACTTTGATGTCGCGCTGGACGCAGGGAGAGCTGTCTTTTTCAGTGTGTGCAATAACGAGGAGGAATTGCGAGATGAAGACACAGTATAATGGGTGAACACAGTTTTTATACCCACCACCGAAGAATGGGGGTATATTCATTTTGTCATTCCGTTCGCAACACATCGAAATATCCATTTTCGACCCTTTAAAGTATATAAAGCGTGATTTTTTAGCTATTATATTTTTGGCACACACGTTTCGTTTTTTGTTTCACTGTCAAACATCTTCAGTTTGGTCTATAATTCAACCATGAATTGTCTTACAAACGAACAACGCTTCCGAATTATTGAATTTTATTATCGAAATGAGTGCTCTGTTAAGAAAGTTCATCGCGAGCTTCTTCCATTTTGTAGACGAAGCTCACTTTGGCTCAATGGGTACGTAAATAAGCAGAATTGTCGATTTTGGAGTGAAGATCAGCCAGAAGCATTGCGAGAGCTACCATTGCATCCAGAAAAAGTCACAGTTTGATGAGCTGGTGGCACCATTCTTCAAAGATGGTGCAAATCCTAATGTAACTGTGAATGGTGAGCGCTATCGTGAGATGATATCCATCTTGCAAGAGCTTTACTTGCATGACATGTGGTGGACCGGTCAATTGGCCGCCTATATCGGGCGATTTTATGCCTTTAGACTATTTTTTGTAAAGGTATGTTAAAGCCCATGTCAATTCAGACAAGCCCGCTTCAACTGACGCATTGGAAGACAACATTGAAGCATTTATACGTTAGATACCGGCCGAAATGTTGGAAAGAGTATGCCAAAATTTGACTAAGCGGATGGACCATTTGAGGCGCAGTCACGGTCAAAATTTGCATGAAATAATCTTCAAACATCAAATTACATGGACCGTACTGTCGATTCAAATAAAGATTTCATGTATTTTTCTGGATTTTATGTTTTTTTTTTTTTTTGAAAAACTTTTCTATAGCTTTAAAATAATCGCATTTTTATTCTTGATCGTCGTGAAAATCTAAGACGATCTAGCCATTGTCGTCCGTCTGTCTATTGAAATCACTCTACACTCTTTAAAAATGAAGATATTGAGTTGAAACTGTGTACAGGTTCTTTATTTGTCAATAGGCAGGATAAGTCGGAAGATGGGCAATATCGGATTTAAGGTCTTAGGCCCATAAAAGCCACATTTATTATCCGATTTTGCTGAAATTTGAGACTGTGAGTTGTGTTATAGGATGGGGGTATACTAATCTAGTCATTCCGTTTGTAACACCCTAAAATATTCATCTAAGATCCCATAAAGTATATATATCCTTGATCGTCTCGACGTTCTAAGTCAATCTAGCCATGTACGTCCGTCCGCCCGTCTCTCGAAATCACGAGAGGTCGAACGCGTAAGCTAGCCGCTTGAAATTTTGTACAGATAATTAATATCGATGTAGGCCGATGGGGATTGCCAATGGGGCATATCGGTTCAGATTTAGATATAGCTCTCATATAAACCGATCTCCCGATTTGACGTCTTGAGCCCTTACAAGCCGCAATTTTTGTCCGATTTGGCTAAAATTTTGCATCTTGTTTTCTGTTATGACATCCAACAATTGTGCTTAGCACTGTTCAAATCGAACTATAACCAGATATAGCTCCCATATAAACCGCTTTCACGATTTGACTTCTTGAGCCTTTATAAGCCGCAATTTTTGTCCGATTTGGCGTATGTCGTGTTTTGCATGCAGTGTTCTATAGCGACTCCAACAACTGTGCCTAATACGGCCCAAATCAGTCTATAACCTGATATAGCTCCCATGTAAAGCAGTCTCTCGATCAACCTTTTTCGGTTCCTAGAAGCTTTAATTTTTTTCTGGTTTGACAGAAGTTTAGTATGTAGAATAAACTTATGCCCTACAACAAAAGTTATTTTGTATAAATTTTTAGCAGAATCTATGGTGGTGGATTCCCAAGATTCGACCCGGCCGAACTTAACACGCTTTTACTTGTTTCAATTTGGCCTAGATCAGTCCAGGTTGGGATATAGCTGCCATATTATCTGATCTCTCGATTTAAGGTATTGGCGCATTTATTTTCCGATTTCGCCAAAAATTTTCCATAGTGACATCCGTGTCCTATATGGTTTAGATCGGTATATATTTGTTTTATCTCCTGGCAATAAGTTGTCTTGTCCTTCTAAAGTTCTGTACAGGTGCAAATTGGCTGACTAGAACATACTCTCACCGTTGAGAATGGTTGAATTAAGGTTAAGTCACTTGTCCAACAACAACAATGCAACCCTGTGGGGATGATGGCGCAAATACCCACCAGGCTGTCAAACTTCTGAACACTTCCCAATTGGCATTCTAGTTTTTATTTGCATTATCATGTGTAGCAGCCACAAGATCAAGCGATTTTTGATTATAAACATGTAAAATATAAATTGATACAATTAAAATGTGAAAAAAGGAACAAAATGTGGAAAAATTTTAAAATCCAAACAAACCATTTGACATTCTAGTGGGATTTATATACAACTCTGGAATTGTAAAATTTCATCAGCTGGGCAACCTTCATGATTCAACCATGGTTTTGTACTTTTTTGTCTAAATGGCTGGTACTATTTTCGTTTTTCACGACCTTTTTCGTAATTACTTTTTTTAGATAATACTTTTTTAAAGCAAAAAAACTTGCTGGTTTCATTCAGTGCATTCATTCCATCATTACTTATGAAAAAATCTTCATGAAAGTATTATGTTTTTTTTATTGAGATTTTTTATAGTTTTTCAGAAAAGTAGCCGTGAAAATGTGTGTTTTCAACTGTGGAAAACGAATATAGTACCAGCCTTAAGGCCGCAACTACAATATGTTAGTTTTTTAGAGCTGAAGACACATGTTTTTCGCGATTACTTTTTCGAAACACCGAAACACATCTCAATGATACCATAATAATTTTATTTAAATGTTATCAAAAGTAACGGAGGAATGTCCTACTGAATAAAATCAAAACCTAACCTAGATTGTGGCTGGCCAGTTCTGCTCAGATAGGGCTACCAATCCATTTTGAGGAAATATTTACGTTTTTTGGGGTGAAATAGTATAATCGAGGAAAAATTATTGAAATATAAATAAAGCGTACATAACATTCCATATCAATAATTTGAGCCCTCTACATTCCACTACAACTTGGTTTTCGTTTAGTGCCACCTATACAATGTTTACCGTATCAGCTCGTTTATCATTTTCAACAACCTAAATATATTAAGGGAATTTAAACTAACAGATGGCGTTGTATACTACCAACAGACACATTTTCCCTTCCCAAGTAACAGTAACAACGCCGGTCAGACAGTTCAACTCACAAGACAATAAAAAAAACATATCGATAATAAAACTTGATCCACTGCCATAAAATCGATGAAAACATGCGAAAGTAACCAAACGGTTATATAGTCTCATCATGGTCATGTGAAAGGTATTGGCGAGTATATATAGAGCGTGTGTCGAATGATAGCAATCTCCTATGGGTTGTTTTTTACACTGGTGAAAAAAATTCATTTTGCTGTGCCAATCGACCATTTTTTCTAACACTGACAAATTTTGACATTTATCAAAAATCAAAAGTAAACAAGATGTGCGCGCCAAATAATAATGCAGGGAAAAGCCAGAAAATAATTATTATTTGTGTAATGAATATTTTTCAAAAATATTTTCCATTACTGTTAGCAGTTATATTGCAAATGTGAACGTTACAATATGGAGATATTTTAGGTCTTGCTTTGGAGTAAGACAAGTAATGTTATTTTAAAGACGTCTGTATTAATAATATCCCAATTTTAAGAAGTTTTGTACATGGAACCTTCTTCACGAACCATTATTTCACGAAAAATGAATCCAAATGCAAATTTGCTTCTATATTTTTTTCTATTGTTTACATGAATATGATGAGCGAAACTCACGCCAGCTAAACAAACTATTGACGCCGTTATAGAAAAATCAATAAACGGCGCCGCCATCATTTCAATAGACTACAAACACAAAACTGTACTTTTGTCCATTATTGTTAAATAACAACATTTTAGAATCCCGTTGCCAATGATAATAAACAATAATTTTACTTATTATATGCCAAATAAGTCGTTTAAATTTAATGACATCTGCCCACAATGTATTCGGCTAAGTTATGCCGCACGCAAATTGGTTACCAAAACGCAAAAACAATTACTGACATGGGACTTTCAGCAATGAAACGTCAAAATTTGCTGTGCTGTCAAAAATCTTACTAACCTCTAGACTACTGAAAAACTATTCACCAACCATAACGTCATATTTTTACTATCCATACAACCTTGCTACCATTCGACACACAACCATAGTACGACATTACTAAATTGTGCAAATCACGATTAGTCGGTTATAATCACCGATAACTATCCAGCAAAACTTTGCATTGAAATTCCATCAAAAACGTTTGACTTGCACTGGATAGTACTGAAATAAAACATGGTAAATATTAAATTTTGCATTTAAGACCTAAACAGAATGAACGTTGAGGAGCGTCGCGTTGAAAAATGCAACTCTGCAAACAAATGGTAAAAAAGCAAAAGCTAAAAAATGTTTAAATTTGACGACCAAAAACACTATTTCACGTTTGTCAACACTGAATGACGCTCGTTTTCAAGCATCAACGTTGAAATTTTTTTACTTTTCCGCGTTGCTTTTGAGAAAATTGTGGGCTTTAGTATTCTGTTACGACTTCCAACAATCGTGCCAGGTTTCACTAATAGAAGGTTAGGTCACTTGCGCAAACATAAAGTGGATAGGCCACATGAACATCATTAAGGATGTCAAATTTGACGTTTGAAAATGTCATGGGCAACTGTCACTACCTGTAAATGAATATATGTATCTTGGATACAACCCTGTGGCGATGGTGGCAAAAATTCCTACTAGGCTGTCAAAATTCTGAACACTTCTTAATTGGCATTTCAGTTTTTATTTTTTCGACGTTCTATTTGCACTGAAAATGACCTCAAATTAGAGAAAAAAAATGTTCAGAGGTTTCGTTGTCTAACATTATACGACAAATTCATATTATTGCCCTATTTCAACGTAAATGGCGGTTAAATTTTAAGGGCCGATGTTGATTTTGAATAACTTTACCGTTGCTCATTTGTGTATTTTTCCATCATTAAAATTAAGTTAGTCTGAAATTAAAAATTTTCAAATGAAATACAGAAAAAAGCTCGGCCATTAAAATTGTAACAACCATTTTAATGTTATTAGCCCTCCAATCATATTAAAATCTTAACAGCATAGATATTTGTTTTTGTTGAAAAATATTAACAAATTTTAATCCACCTTCAATATTTTTGAACTAAGGGTATTGATAAAAACTTTAGTGGACTTCCACCCTTCAAAAATTGATTTAGACTAAGAGAGTGACGATTTTTTCGAAAACTTTTGGCGATTTTTTTCTCTATGTTGACGATTTTTCGCGAAAAAAAACCTGGCAGCACTGCTCATGACTTCCAATAGACTTTATTAAATTTAGATTTATTCGGCCTACACCAGGATTTACCTAAAAAGGTTAAGCCAAACGATTAGCCGGCATACAGTTTATTTAATTTTTGGCCATGGCGAAACAATTAAACAAATCAAGCTGATTGCCAACACACACATAGAAATTTGTGTGCGTGTGTGTTTACGTGTGCGTACTTGAGCAGAGAATATGCAAGAAAGAAGATAACAACAAAGAGAATGCAAACAAAAATCTGACATCTTAATACCGTCAAACCTGGCTTGCATGAGATCACCTTTTTTAATCCATCTTGATTTTTGGCCAAGGCAATCCTGACATAAGCCTGCACTGGTCCAGTACTTCGTTGTCATGGATAGATGGCATTTTCATACAAATTTAATTGCACTGCACAATGACCAAGCATCATCAGGATGCACTTATAAGGTGAAGTCACTCGAACAGCTGAGTACAATTTTTGGCCCCTCACCGACTCCTCTATAAATTACATATATTGTGCAGCTTGGCGAGCTGATTTCAACGATATGAAAAATTCCAGGGGGACGGACGTGGGTCTTGAGAAATAGGCCTCGAAGAGGTCAGTCAAAACTATTGGATAACTCTTAGGCTTTCCATCCGATTTTTGACATCATTAGAAAGCTTGTTTCAAGAGCTTTCCGACATTTAAATGTTGCATGCATATCATTTGTGATTTTGTTTGTGAGTTATAAGTAAAACACTAAATTTTTTATTCAAATATTGTGAAAATGTGGTGTAATCTTTAAAAGTGACCGATATTAGCTATATATTTTTTCTATGTGACTTTAAATGCGCTTCCCTGGCCTTAAATTTCATATATAGTTTATAAACTTTGCTAGATTCAAAAAAAGTTATACAAGTTTTTTCCCAAAATTACATTTCTTTTTTAAATAATTTTGTTTTTTTAAGAAAAAAAAATGTTTGCGGAAATATATCGTTCAATAGTCTTTTTTTTATCAAATTTTACAAAAATTCTATTTTATATTAAACAATTTAAATGTTTAACACTTTTTATTTACATATTAACAAAAACATATATACACAATTTAATAATTAATTTAATTTTTAAGATGTTTGGAATGACACATTACTTTCTTCATATATATTTTCATCGTCATCGTAATCATCCGCTGCATCATTGAATCCATCACTGGATTCATCGTCGTCATCATTATCTCCTTCCCCTGTTGCATTGTCGATCACCTGATCTTCAATGCGGGATCTTAATTCAGCTAATTGTTTGGCAGATGTAGCTTTCGTTGGGTCATAAAGTTGGCCGGCGAAACGGAGGAACTGCTTGAAGGGATCTTTATTATTAGCTTTGCACCATCTCAAGAAGGTAAACTTCTGTATATAGCCGTAGAAAAAATGTTTTCTACGGCTATATAGCGGAAGAGACTTCTTGAGGTGGTATATAGCGCTGGTAGCCTTCTACACTTAAACAGTCATAAGCCTGAAAAGAGATAAATTTTAAAAGAGAGTTAATGCGAACATTTTATATTTATATATTTAAATTTACTCACCTTCCAGCAATCGGAAACGACGGTAGATCCAGGCAATATATGTATATTATTTTATTGGTGGGAGGAGGGTGGATCGTTTACGATTTTCAACTGGGACAATAAAACATCGGTTTTCTCCCCCGTTCCACACCTTTAAACACCCATTGCCCTTCAACTGGGTGTCCTTCACCCCTTCCAAATTTATAAATAATGAAACACAAAACTATTTAAAATGAAACGAATTTATTTGTATAAGTTAAATAAACACAACTTCCCAAAAGCCTTTGCCAGCTTCCAGTTCCACTTGTATGAAAATAATGTTGTTGTAATAGCTAGGCCAACAGCAAAACACTTTTACAATCGTTATTACTTCGTACAATAATAACAAACTATTGTACGAAGTAATAACGATTGAAAGAAACATTTATCTTTTATTTGTTTTAGAAGTACATATATTTTTTTATATATTTATACATATAGTTTCTATGCATCCACAAATAATATTTTTTCCACCTCGAGTAAATTCATGTGAGCAAGATCACTAACACTAGCAGACACTTAGTTACAATTAAAAGTTTGGCGATCGCGTTTATTTTACATAAGAAATCGACTTGTTGCGCAGCAACTGTGATTGTGCTCTTCTTGGGCGTCGTGAAATGTAAATTTTCACTGGATCAAGGATATTTAGTTCCATTAAATTTACATTACACCACAAACAAAGGAACACAGAGCGATTGGAAAATTTTGACGACATAAGCATACATTAAAATTAAAGAATTTTTAATAACACAAGGTAAATCATTTATAAACAGATTAAAAAGAATTGGACCCACATGACTGGCCTGTGAAACACCGGATTTCTCAAAAATTGACTTGAGAAAAGAATCGCCGAAGTGTACATTCTGAACACGTCCAGATAAGTAAGAATTAACCCAATTTAATAATACCGCAGAAACCCCGATTTTACCGAACTTAAACAAAAGTAGGCCATGATTAACTTTGTCGAACTCCTTACTTAAGTTGGTATATAAAGCATCAGTCTGTTTACTCTGCCTACATCCATATTGACAAGAGTTACTAACTGTAAAACATTTGTAAAAGTTGATCGAGCTTTACGAAACCCGTGTTGCGCATCTGAATAAATTGAAGAAACTTGAAACTTGGAGATGTTATCAGTCATAATCTTTTCAAGAAGTTTTGGTATAGTACTTAACTTTGCAATGTCTCTATAATTTGATGCATCGAACCTACTTCCAGATTTAAATAGGGGAATAATATAGGATTTCTTCCATAGTTCAGGTACAAGGCCTAATTTTATTGATCTATTGAAAATCAATCAAGGAAATTTAAGGTGATCAGCGCAAAATTTAAGTTCACTAGCGGTTACTCCAGCAGGGCCTGGTTTAAAAGAGCATTTTAGAGATTTCAAGTTCTTAGAAACGGTATCAATAGTAACTGTCATAATGACGAGAAAAAGGGTATGTTAATTAGGATATTTGTATTCTCCTTCTTTTGGAATTAGTATCCACTCCATTAATTGCGTCAACGCATTTTGGGAAACTATTCCATTTACATTATGATATTTTTTGTATTGTAGCCGTTGAGTGAAGCGGACGTGTTTTTATTTCGCTCCTCAAAGAATAAAGTAATATATATTCGTCTCTGGGAATAGGTACTACCTATTACGAAAAAATTCTAAAACCTTTTGGAGCAGGCTAGAAATGGACTCCAAAGACTCAACATCAGCGGGGGTGGCGTCAGACCGCAGAATGTTGTCCTCCCCTCATATAGGTGTGGGTGCCTTGGCACCTGTAGTCGAGAGTAATGCTTCATACGCACAACTAGTCGTCAGACTAATAAATGAGGAGGAGACGGATAAACCAGAGGGATGCACAGTTCGTCCCCAGCCTTTAAGTAAAGGTGGAGTTTCTGACTCGGATTAAGACAGTGACTGTGCCAATAAAACAGTCATCGCAGCCGAATCAAGAGATGAAGGCATCGGGATGACAGCAGAAGTGAGCGATGGCTTTGCTATGCTCACAAGCAGACTGATAAAGCGATCCGGTGGACGACGAAGGAGACAGAGGACTATGTACCGTCAGCGTAATCGGGCAAAAGTACAGGATGCTGGAAGGGATAGAACTGAAATTCCAGGCACTTCTACGGAAGCTGGAAAAAGAATCGGGTCTCCCAAAGAGCATAATACTGCTAAAAAACTGAAGAAGAAAAAGATTCCCCGCTTTCAAGTACTCTGGGAAAACCAAGCCAGCCATCCCGCAATGGAGACTCCAGACTGTGTCCTGCGGAGGTGGACAAATTTGGAACAGGAACGCAGGAAGCGCACACGGCCCCTGAGTCTTCATGGTCGCTGAGAATGGTAAGGAGCCGCCCTCTTACGCCAGAGTGGTAAGGAAGCACAACAGAGATGAGCTGACTTATGCAGTCATCAATATCGGCTGTGCATCCCAAGTGGAGGATCTGGTTAACGATCGCATTTTTGAACATGTGTGGAACTGTGTAGAGGATCCACCCATACAAATGATAAGCTGCGAGGACATCTTTACGCTGCGTTTCGCGTCGGCGGAATGTAGTGATACCGTCAAACAGCTCATCAGAGGTATTCACGCTCCCTGGGACGGCGCAAAGCTCGACCTTGTGAGAAAGGTGAATATCCCCCAGCTCACAAAGGCTACGATCTTTATCAAGCGATGGGGTAGTAGATTTGCGACGGAACGCATGTTGGGATTCTTGGGCAAGCAAAACCAAGGTTTGTTCGCAGAGAAGTAGGAGGTCTTTCACAGGGAGGAGAAGGAGGAAGGAACTCTCTTTGTGGTTGGCATTGGTCAAGTCTCCGTGACGAGTTTGGCTAAGACTAAATGCATGGCGCACTGCGGGAACAAAGCTGTCTTTTTCATGATTGGGAAGACTAGGATAGACAGAAATTTTCATTCTGCGACACCAGACCGTGCAGTGGCAGGTGACTCAACACCGCCCAACAAACAGGGGGCCGACAACGAGACAATCACGGAATCTCTCAATATTGGATGACTAGGAGAAGCAATGATCCTAATACTAAAATATCAGGCAGTGCAGTGCCGAGAGATCCAACACAGCCTAACAAACAGGGACCCGACGACGGACCCATCACTGACTTAAAGATTCGGAATAGTGGGATAGATAAAGATCCTAATATTGAAACATTAGGCAGCGCAGCCACAGGAGACTCAATGCAACCCAACGAACAGGGAGTCGATGATGGTACCATCACCTTCTCCCAAGAAGCCCATTTACTTAAGATTTGGAAGGCTAAGATAGGCAAAGATCCTAGTATTGAAACACCAGGCAGAACAGGGAATGAAACCCCAATAAAGCATAGCGAAAAGGACCCGACGATGGAACCATTACCGACTTTATAAATAGTCGGAATACTGGACTAGGCAATGAACCTAAAACGATGACATCAGGCAGTGCAGTGACAGGAAAGTCAATGGAGTTTAAAGAACAGGGAGCAGACGATGAGATCTTCACCTACTCCCATTTACTGGAGGACCAATGATTGAGGTAATCCAGATAAACCTCCACCGGAGCGAAACTGCTACACACGCTCTGCTGGAGAAAATCAGGGCAAGATTCATATTGCCTTAATTCAGGAGCCATGGACGACCCGGAACAAAGGCTCTGGACTAAACCATATCAAGTACCAATTATTCTAGTCTATCACTGGTACTCGACCGAGGACCTGCGTTATTTGTCATAGCAATTTCAATTATATATTTTCCCCAGAGTTGTCAACGTCGGATGCCACAGTGGTGAGACAAGGAGACGGTGGAGCATACCTGTCATCACTTTATCTGCCTTTCGACTCTCCGACACCGCCACCAATGTCGTAGCTGCAACGGCTGGTGAGGAAAGCAAAACAGACAGGAAACGAAGTGCTAAAAGGGTGCGATGCGAACTCTCACCACATTTCTGGGGGTAGCACCAACACTAATAAGCGGGCCTAAGCCCTGGCAGAGTTCTTGAATACTAACGACCTAATAACACTTAATATTGGTAACATCGCTACCTTTGTTAATAGGATTAGGGAGGAGGTATTAGATGTGACGATATGTTCCGAAAATCTGATCGATGAGGTTCAGGATTGGAGGATCTCCATGAAACACTCTTTCTCTGACCATAGCTATATTAGGTTTAGAATAGCACGGCCAGCGCCGAATCCGATGAGCTTCCGGAATAAGTTGAAGACCAACTGGACAAAATTCGGAAGGCTACTCGGAAGAAGACTTGGGCAAGATAATTTAGATTGTCCAAGCACAGAAGAGATTGACGAGGATGCCAACAGGATTACGACTGCACTGGTGGGATCCTTCGAAGATAGTTGTCCTCTTCGGGAAAGGAAATCAGCCCAAGAAAAACTCTGAATGACCGGGGAGATTCGCAATATTGGGAAAGAGGTCCGCAGACTTTTTAATAGAGCACGTCGTAAAAAAGCGGAAGTTCATTGGGATGTGTATTACACACGGCTCAAGGAATACAATAAGATTACCAGAGCGGCAAAACGTGCCTCCTGGAAGCTTTTCTGAAAACAGGTCGTTAGCGTTAATGACGCCGCCAAGATAAAAAAGTTTCTCTCAAAAACCCATGTCCGAACTGGAACTTTAGTAGTCGATATAGGAGTGAGAGCAGAGACAACGGAGGACATGTTGAGGCTTTTCATGAAAACCCATTTTCCACAGGATACGACGGGACTCCGGTATCTTGAAATAATGACGTGGATCGAAGGTTTATAATAACGGAATTTATGGTGAAGGAATCCTTGGGGAGCTTCAAACCATTTAAGTCACCCTGGCCTGATGGGATATTTCCGGCGTTACTACAGAAAGAGGCAGACTACCTGGCGCCTCGTCTGGCCAAAATTTTCACAGCGTGCCTAGGACTTTAATATACTCCGAAAGCCTGGCAGGAGGCAATGGTGGTGTTTATACCTAAGCCCGTCAAGGCAAGTTATGCGACACCAAAGGCCTACAGACCCATATGCCTTACGTCCTTTCTACTCAGAACCATGGAACGTATTGTGGACACCATGACAAAGAGTATGACATCCCGCGAACTGCTCAAATACAAACAGCATGCCTAATATCAAGGGAAGGTCGGTGGAGACTGCCCTGCACGAGGTTGTGTATAAAATAAAAGAATCGTTCGATGCCGAAACGTACACACTGGCGGTATGCATTAACATCGAGGGGGCTTTTAACAATGTGCGGAGCGACACACTGATCCAATCCTTAGACGAGTACCGGGTGGACCCGTTCCTTAGAGACTGGATAAACCATATGCTTAGGAACAGGTGGATAAATTGTGTGTCCAATGGCATAAATATAAGGGAGAAAGTGGCACAAGGCACGCCACAGGGGGGCATTTTATCGCCACTCCTATGAGTGACCACCATAGGTGACCTATTATAGATGCTGACTGATGGGGGATTTGAACCTGTTTGGTACGCAGACGATGTTATTATACTTCTAAGAGGTAAGGATCCGAACGAGCTATGCAGAAGGGTCGAAAGGGTCTTGCATATGGCATATGACTGGGCTAGACCCAGAGGTCTCAATGTTAACCCAGAGAAGACTGAAATATGCCTGTTCACGGGGAAGATGTTGGGCACCATGTAGACGGGCCGTAGGCTCGAAATGGGGCCTGAATCCGAGAATAGTCCACTGGCTCTACAAGTTTGGTGCCGGGCCATAACGGTGTAAGGGGAAATGAAAGGGCAGACGATTTGGCGGTCAAGGCCAGAGGACTGCCGTCAATAAACTTGGTTAACCCGAAGCATTTCGGGTCGACCCAGTCCGAGTTAAGGGAGTGGGCGACGAATGCGCATGCAACGGCGAAAATCCTATTGGGGATCCAGATCGTGAGAAGACGAGGCTATTACTGAAAGGAAGCAAGAACGAGGTCAGTACAGCTATTGGTATCATAACGGGACACATAGGACTACGAGCTCACTTATCTAAAATCGGTGTGGCAAGTGATAGCATGTGTAGGGAATGCGGGGAAGATGATGAGACGTTGGAGCATTTCTTTTGTAATTGCCCGGCTTTCGCGTACAACAGATACCGGTACATAGAGCGAGATACAATATCAGACATGAACCAACTTAGGGGAGTGACATTGAAAACAATTAAGGATTTTGTAAGTAGCACGGACTTCCTAACTTAAAATTTTCTTTTTAGAGGTTACTTTATAGTTTTTAGAGCGCATAGTGGCATGGGGCGGATTAATATCTGCACCCTCTTTTCAGCCTAACCTAACCTACATTATGATCAAAAAGATCATATAGGTTAGTAATTTTTTTTACGTCCATCTTTAAAAAATTCTAAAATGGTTTGAATAACGGTGAACATTTTTATCATAACCGTATCGAAAAAATTGATGATTGACCATATCTTTCAATAGATGCCACATGTTTGTTATTTCCTGGCAACTACACATATACATTTGTATGGTATTCCGATCTAGGAGCGTTATTTTTGCCAGAATGTGTGTTAAACAATAATTCACATTTGTACGATAAATCGTTAATTCAGAAATTTAAACTGTTTAAATGATACAACTAATTAAAAAGTACTTTAAACCCCGTTTACACTGCTCACTGCTCACGTTTACACTGATTTAAGGCTCTCGTCAGCTGATTTTATAAAGGGAAATCAGATGATCGAGCCATTAAATCCGCATTTAAAGAGCTCATTAAATCCGGATTTAATGCTCTCGTCAGCTGATGATCGAGCCATTAAATCCGAATTTAAAGTGCAGTGTAAACAGGGTTTTACAAATTTGTCCAACTTTGGATGGCATAGAAAGTTTTAATTAAAATACTTTTGATTTTTTCCCACTGTTGGACATATGGAGAAGGAGAGAATGTAAATTTCGTTATTAAAAAGTTATCTTGGTGTATTTTTAGTTTTGTTATAAGTTAGTAAAGTGAATTATACATCAAATGAAGGCTAAGTGGAGTGGCTATTGTGATTTGATGTAATTTAGTTTACTTTTTATAGAAACATTTTGAATAAATTGTCATTTTTTGAAAAAATTTTTTCAAAATTTAACTATTTTCATTAAAACTAACATAATTTTAAAGATTTTTTAAAAGTATTTCATATTTCATTTCATGAAAGCGATTTAAAAAATCTACAAGATGGTTTTTATTTATTCCAAATCGGTTTAAAAACAATAAAGATATAAGCATTTACATTTCGAGCCAAAATTATAATTCGATGTTAGTCGCCATCTTGTATTCTACACAACTATTTTTCAGTGGCGACATAAATGTCTGGGCTGCAACCGAAAATTTCGCAAGAGGTGCATACTCAGCTTGACGGGGAATTAAGGCCTGGTTATGCTCTCGTTAATATACTGTAAATGTAGAATAAATGTATCGTAAATGTAAACAAGCAAATTTTCCTTATTACCAAGGCGTACTTAATAAGGTGGCCGCATCGGCAAATTGATACAACAAAGCACCTTTTTTGGATATGTAAAAATTTCCAAGCAAGGCGAATAAAATTCTATTCGCCGTGACATTTCAAATTTTGGGCAAATTTGCTTCGACCAATCAAAGCTAGAAGTTTATTAAGTTTTAAGTGTCAAGTAAGAAAAAATAAATTTAAGAAAGTACAAAATTAGCTCCGATGGCTTAACCCACAAAACCACCATTCATGGTTTTCACCAGGTTATTGTTGAAGCGGCCATCTTACACTGGTGCGAGAAGTCGAGCCGTCTTTCCAACCGAAAGAGGAGAGAATGATATATCGGTATTTATAGGTAGCTCCAAGATGGGGACAGGCGCTGTAATTGGTTCTATACTCCGACACACACAACATCGGTATGTATGTGAAACTGCTGAACGAGTGTATGTTCTTTCAGGCAGAACTCTGTGCCATAACGATAGCCGCAAAAGAAATTCTGGGAAAGGATTAAGAGTGTTCCAAATCAGGATATATGCCGGCCCTGTAGGCCGCGGATTCTAAACAGTGCGGTCGAAGTGTGTGGAATCCATCAATAGACTGTGGTTTCACATATAAAGTCCTAGCATGGTTTAGCAGATACGATGGCGCCGTATTGATGCTGGACCCTAACACTCATCTTGTAATTTCTCCTTATGTATATGTACTGGCCACCGAGTAAACTCACCTTTGCATGGTGGGCTACCCATTCAAACTTAACCTAAACTATTAACAATAAATTGTAAAAAATTGCACAGAGAAATGATAAAACAGGAATAACAGTTTTCTAAATACAATTTTTTGGTTTTGAAATTCGTTCAAACTTCAAATGTTATCAGCTGACATGAAAACGGAATGTAAAAATTTGTTTTTACTGGATTCTACTTTCCGGTTACCGTCGACAGACGTTCGTTAATCGTTTTGATGTGTTTTCATAAGGCAAAACAAAGCAGCTGACACCTTTTTCTACGTTTACAGTACATTTACGAGAGCATAACCACGACTTTAGAGAATAACATAATCGTCAGTGCAAACGATTTTTTTGTCGACATACATATTTCACCAAACGATGTTCGTTACATGTTACAGAATTGTGGTAATGAAGTGGCAAAATTCCTTAGGATTTAAATAAAATTAGATCCCAGAAATATTATGGTATATGGTATTCTATTCTGCTTTAATTTTTAATTGCTTCGCGAGCGAAATTTGACGGCAATTAAATGTTTTTGTTTCTATACCAAAACACGTTTCTTTACTTATTGCTTTCTCTATTATATATATTTTTCTCAAATAAATAAAGGAAAACGAACCATTGAAACCAATAAAACAAAGTAAAATGATGCCAACAATAATTTGAAGTGTTGCCACTATAATAGTTTTTTTTGCCGTTTTCCGATCGATGAAATATTTACAGGTAGTGTACGGAAAAACAATTGATTAAAATTTTTTCTCTCGAAGTGCACTATCTGTCAACAAGTTTTCGTTGTGTGTGTTATAGTTAAGAACCATGACACACACAAACAACGAAAAATGGCGCGAACTAAAAACATACATAATCAGAGTTGCACTAATCACTGATATTGCCAGATAGTGCACTCACTATTTTGTTGTTGGGAGTACTGCTTTTCCCGCCGATTTTCAGGCAACGTTTTGCCTCTGTTTTTTAAATGGAATTTAACAGCATTCCGCTCGAAAAACTGAACAGAATACTCAGCTTAAGCTAGCAAATTCGCTAGACTGGTGACTAAAACGACCCAACCATATTCAAAAAAGTTTTTTTTTTTTTTATGGACAACATATCCTTCCTATTAATGATATACCTTGATATAACCAATTAATTCGTACGATGTTTAATACTGTTATCGGGTATTTTGTTAGCGAGTACTCATTTATCTACTTTCGATATGACAAAAATGCAGGCAGCTGTTATCGGGCCGCTGGTGAATTGTAGTGGACGACGACTGCACTGAATATTTATATATTTGTTTCAATAATAGTCGCTAATTAAAAATCCTCAGTGCTTTATAAAGCAATGTAGATACATAATAGCACAACATATACTGTTAATTATATTGTTACACAAACATTTATTCTCTCAATAGTCCTACGTTGTTGTTGTTAAATTCTCCGCGGCCGGTCGGGCAACGCGGCCACTATTTCATTTGTAGCCGTCGTTGCGTGCACAATGCTGGGCGCAGTGCTGTGATTTGTGTACCCGTAGTTCATATCCAAGTTTGATTAAGTGTAGTACAAGTGTCCTAAGAAAGTCTGATCTCGGAGTCCCAGTGGGTCGGGTCCGGTTTTTCGATTTTTCCCCTGAAAAGAGAGAAATAAATTATTTTACAAAATAACAAAATTATTTATCTGAAAATGTTCTGATAAGAACTAAGAAGAGGTGCGAGTGGACGATGGAATGAATTCGTAGTTGTTGAAAGTGACGTGACGACGATGCAAAGTCTGCTGCTAAACATTGGGGAGAAGAATCTTTGATTTTCCTTTTTTCGGGTTCCCTTTTCTGCTCCATGTTCTTTGGCGATTTTCAGTTATCTATCAATCAGTGAAAAAAGTAAATTGTGTGTGTGCGTGGATAAAAGAAAGAAAACTGCAATCAAGGGCCGGTTATGGATAAAACAAAGTGAATCATAGTGAATTGTAAAAAGAAAGAAATAAAATAGCCGGAGTTTTTAGTTCTTATAACGCCATTGCTTTTAGCTGGCTTTTCGATATATTAAAACAAATGGCAATATTTGTAGAATCAATGTGCGAAATAACAAGCAGCCGCCAGCCCCCCCCCCCCTTTCACTTGCATGGATAAATTTGTCTGTAGAGTGGTGTGTGCGTGTGTGTGTTGTGAGTGTATGAAACAACGAAGCAGATAAAGAAGAGAATGGCATGAAAGAGTTTCCATGTAAAGTGTAGAGCTTAAAATAGGATAGAAGACATGGAGCACACAGAGCAGGGAGCCAAGAAAATTAGAAATATGCAATTCTTTTAACCATTCCGCTGCAATATCGTATCGAAGAGCGTGTGTCATTTGTTTTCCTATTATTAAAAAAATTGTTTTTTTTTTCGCAGTTGTGAAAGTGTTTCGTTTCGTATATCTTCCATCGCCGCCGCCGCTGATTTTTGTAAAGAATATACATACTTATGAATAACGACGACGACGACGAATACCCATAATAATAATAATATACAAGTAAAGTGCTAAGAAGGAAGTGAAGTGAAGAAATAGAAGACAAAATAGCAACTGAAAGATATTTGTTTTAAAGTTTTTTTTGTGTTGGAGCAAAAAAAAAATCAACAAAAATAGCAAATCAAAATGGCGCACCAGCAACTCGCCTCAGTAAATTGTCCATTGGACGACATCGATTTGGCTGCTCTAAGGGTAATGCATAAAGTTTAAATATTTCCATAGACTTACTTACGGACATATTTTTATGCCTATACGAAATACTATTTCAGATTTAAGAGATAAATTAGAGAAATATGTAAGTGATAGGGAGTTTGGCTGTGTATTAATTATTCTTGCTTGTGGCAAATGGGAAACTTCATAAAAGATGAAGAAAATTTCTACGAACAACAACGAAGACAGCGACAAATCTGAGCCACCAAAGTGCTGGTTGGTCTGTGCTACTGCTGCTGCCAATCATTCGGTCGGTCAGTCAGTCATTCAGCCTGTCTGTCTCTCTTTCAGATAGTCATTTGATCAGTCGTCATTCATTCAAATTTCCTTTGTTGGTAGTTTTTTTTTTATTTTGCTGATTTGTGAATGTGTGTCTTCTGGTGCGTGTATGTGTTCATTCTGTTTCACTATTTCTTTTTTCTGCTTCATAAAGATGATGTTGGGGTTCTACGCCCTCTTTGCTTCGTATAACGGCAATAGGGTTGCCATATATATATATATATATTTTTTTTTTTTGGCTTACAATGGGGATTTAACAACAATTAAACTTTCGCATTTCGACAAATAAATGCCTTTGGAAGATTATCAAAGAAATATGTATTATTGTAAGTTTAACGATAAAATTATGTTTTTTTTCGATTAATAAACAAATTAATGGGTGTAATGGAAGGAATAACTTAGACTCGGTGTCAAATGATAAAAATTTACCATGGTGAAATATAATTACTTAAGGCGCTATCACATGGCATGTGAATGTCTTATGAGATGTCACTTTTTGTATTCACATGTAATTGAAAATGTTTGTTAATTAACATACGAGTCATCATTTTTGCTATCACACCTGTATGTTATTTTCATATGACATAACCTAAAAATTTGAGTAAAAGGTGATTTTTTTATGCGTAAAAATTGTGAGAAGCTTTAATTTGGGGTTGCTTTCATTCGACTGACAACAAAAACAGCTGCTTTCTTTTTGTTTTTGTCGGAAAGAATAAAAAACGTCTAATCGAAAATAATGTGCTAAATTTGACATGTCATAAGACAACTACATGCCGTGTAATAGAGCCTTTATGAAGAGAATTCGTAGGGGAGATGGGTACATCGATTTAACTTACATTTTGTTTCCAATGTTATTATTTTCCAAAAACACCAATTTGTTGATAAATCTCAGTCAGATAAATTTCAGGCCCCAACACAAAGCCCACGTAAAAGGACATGTTTATCGTTTGGGAAAAAATGGCAATCAATGAAAGGTATTGGAGATTAGAGTATGAACGTTGTATACAAATTTCGCAACAACCTTGTTTTAACCACCCCCTCCCCACACTTCCAAAAAGCCCACCTAAAAATGAACACCCAAACGAATATGCTGACCAACCGAAAGGATTTGAAATTCTATAGGAAAAGTGTGGATTTGTATATGGGAGCTTGAGATAAGTTCTAGACCGTTCTAGAAACTGAGATAAAAAAGGACAACGTCGACCTAGAAAGGAGCATTGATTTGCAAAAATTTTGTTTACGATATGGATAATAAATATAGGTACTTAAGAAGAATCCACTGCCCTTAATACATTTATCTTCTGTGCATCAACTTTAAAATATTTTGCGAACAATCCGTTTTCAAAAAGCCATTGTAGGGTGAGCGAAGTTTATCTGGCTATTATTTTATACCCTTCACCATAATATGTACTAAATTCGTCGTTCGGCTTGTAAGTTCTAGAAGTATTGTTCTAAGAGTCTGCAAAGCAAAGAAGAAAAAATCTTGATCGCATCGAAATTTAACTTTTAACTTTCTTCCGTCTCTTTGCCGACATCATGATGACTTTAAACAAAGCCAGCGTATTCAAATTGTGTACAAATCTTTTTAAAGTTTGTCGGTTTGAAGTGTACATGGGCCAGATGGGCCAACCCGTGTGGTGCTCATTGTTGTTGTTGTTGTTGTTGTAGCCACAGGTCTGCATGTTGTAGAACTGTCAAACTATCGATAATCGCGACATTCGATATTTTCTATAGTTTTAATAATTAATATCGATACTAACGTTAATTTCCATCACCTATATTTCAAACGAAAATGAGATGTAAAATTCAAGAGATCGATTT
The DNA here is from genome assembly GCF_963082655.1 of Stomoxys calcitrans. NCBI lineage: Eukaryota > Metazoa > Arthropoda > Insecta > Diptera > Muscidae > Stomoxys > Stomoxys calcitrans. The sequence continues at coordinate 168,290,298 of NC_081552.1, read as the reverse complement.
ATATAGAAGCGATATCAATGCATAGACCAAATAAAACCAGTTAAAAATCATGAGAGAAATCATTGTACAAAATATTAGCCTAATCGGACTAAAATTGTATCTTAAAGGATAAATGCAGAGTCGGATGCCTTATTTTTGTTCAGTTTTGCAAATAATTTAACTTTTGCGATAGTATCCATCGGAGAGGTATCGATAGTGCCATCGATACTTTGCCAGCTCTAGTATGTTGAGGTGGCGACGCTCGTCTAGCTACGCCGTGTGGTGCTCATAGTCATCCCGTGCCGGGACACTGATGCTGTAGAATCTGGATGTATTGTGAGTCGATTACATGATTAAGGTCCCATAAGGGCTTTATAGTTGAACCCATTCACTTTTAGAGTGAACCCATTACTGAAACCAGGAAACGATTTGAGCAAAGGTCTATGTTATTTTTGTTGTTGTGTGTTGTACACTAAGTCAGACCCGCTTGATCTATAGGTTCTATCTTGCAGCGCTCACGTTCTAGATCCCTGTTCACAAGATAATGATTTGGATGTTCTCTGCGACAACAGCTCAGAAGGTATTGTTTGGACAGCATGTAGTTATGTCTTCGCACGAGTAGGATCTTTGTCTCTTGATGGAGGTAGTCCACGTGAGAACTGGAAAGACTGCCCGTCGGTGTTCGAAGGACGCCACACTGGCGTCACATTACTTACCATAGACCGGCCAATTGCATTGTACGTGGCCAACAAGGTTTTTTTTGCCAGCACCCCAAGTGCTTCCGGCAAGTGACTTGAGAACCTTGTTTCTACTTTTGACTTTATCATAAATAGCTGAGGCATGTGAGTAGAATTTGTAAGAGCTGTCAAATGTGACACCAGGTATGTTGGGACACTTGATGGTCGGAATTGTCACTCCGTCGACCATCACTTTCAGCTCCCTACCCCCCTCATGGGTGTATGTAGTGAACAATGTGGCTAAAGATTTGGTGTCAGATATCTTCAGATTTTTTGCAGCGAAATAAGAGGCAAGTTCGTTGAGGTAGACGTTTAATCACAGATCTCATCAATGGGTGGGGGCCTGATGCCATGATCGTACAACCGTCCGCATATTATATGATCTCTATGCCATCTAGAGGGGGTGGAATAGAGGGTACGTAGAGGTTGAACAGTTCCGGAGGTATCATTCCGCCTTGGGGAACTCCCTGTTTCACTCTACGATGTTTAATTTCCTAACTCAAAATTTTACGAATGACTGGCGACCACACAGATAATTTACGACCCAGCGTTTTAGGCCTGACTTGAGGGATGTATTAGCGATGTCCTTAAATAGTTTTACATGGCTAACCGTGTCGAATGCCTTCGATAGGTGCAGTGCCACCAGGACCCTCCTATCACTGATTGAAGCCACGGTAAATGTGTGCAATCTGAAGGTCTTAGATTGCGAAATGGGGCCATAAGCACTACGTTCGGTACGGATTTCAAGTGATTTTAACAAACCAACTCTTAAATCTTTCGGCGAATTAGAAATTAACGGGCTTCAAACCCTAATCGATGGATCGATCACTGTTTATAAAAAAGGCTCCTGTTTGGGCAATATAAGTTACAGACATTGGAGGGCCTAGTGTAAACCACAGTTCCAAATTTCAGCGAAATTGACCAAAAAATGAAAAAGAAATGGGCAGCTTTATCCGAATCTGGGCCGTTAGAGATAATATAAAATGCAAATGACCAGAGGATTAAACGACTCATTTTTTTAAATTTGGGTGAAATCGGTTATTAAAAGTGCCTGTTATAGGCTTAATCGGCAGGTAGGTCTTTGTTGCAGCAATATCTGAAATATAGTTCGATCGGGACCATATTTGGCAAGAACATCGAGGGGTTCAATACAACTCATCTTTTTAATTTTCAACGAAGTTGGATAATACTTGCGCTTTTTATGGCGTCAAAACCCTATAATGGAAGATCGGTCCATAAGACAGCTATATATAAATATAGTTCAATCGGGAACAAATTTAACAAGGCTATCGAAAGACTTAGAATAATACACTTTTCCAAATTGCAGCGAAAACCGATAATAACTGCCTCTTTTATGGGTTCAGTGCTCTATATAGGTAGACTGGCGTACATGGCAAGTATATGTAAATATATTCCGATTTTTCTCTTTAAAAAAGTTTACCTGCGTATAGAAAAAATACGGGTCTGTACAAATTTCAGCGCAATATATAAATGTTTAAAGTCTTTAGAGCATAGATGGGCAACAACACACAACCGTACATAAATTCCTATGCCCGCGGGCAGAGGAAAGACGAACAGAAGCAAACGGAAAGTGTAAGCAACTCATGTGCCTTCGTTCGGTCGACGCATTTTTGTTATTTTTCACTTGGGGGATTGGTCGGGATTTACTGCCTTTTATACAAACACAATTTATTGTTTTGTTGTTGTTCTAGCCACATTTTCATATGGAGTAGGTGATCCTGCGTGAGTAAGATCGTTCCTATCCAAAGGACCGAATGCCGCGGGAACAAGTTGGTTGGTTTGGTTATTTAAATGCGCAAATAACTCGCCTTGTCGTGTCGAACATCATAGGCAATCCCATGGCAGCCCGTTGTACGTACCGGATTGACACGATGAAATCCTTCATCGGCAAGGGCTGCCGCCTCAGTGTACAACACACTGCTACAACATCATAAGCACTCAGTATTTGTGCAAGAGCAACTGTGTTAGAGTGCCCATCACTGCTTTCCCTGCAAAATTTTTGATAGCCAAATAATCTTCCGCATATCTTCTCGATGAAGGTTGTAATCGCAGACGAGCTCGTCAGAGAGTCGTAGACGATTCCCCGTCGTAAGGAGTTGTGTCCTTAAGACGACTCTTCTGGAAGAGTGTTCCGCGAATCTTCCATATGAGTCGCTAACGAGTAAGTTAGAAGAGTCTTGGAAGATCTAAGAATCGTGTGAATGAGTAAAAAATTATAGATTTTGTGAAGACTAATAAAATCGCTTTTAGAAGAATTGCGCATTACTCGCCTGGGCGAGTACCAAATAAGTGTTTTGTAATATTTGTTAACAATTATTCTATAGGATTTGTACGTTATTCGCTTTGTAGATCTAAAAATGTACTAGTTCGTTCATCAAAAACTTAACAACTCCGAAAATTAAAAAAAAACCTAACGCACTTTTCCCTACGTAAAAAAAATAACAAAAAGCAAATTGTCAGGGAGACTCGAAAGAAAATACCTAAAAATATGACTCAATAAAATCTAAGGCAATTAAATACAGCAACAGTAACTTTAGCTGCTTAATGAACCGAAAAAAAAGAATTAAATTTCTTTTGAATGCTGAAGGACTTACAGCAAAATTTTTTAAATTTTGCGGTTAGGAATTCTACAGACGCGAAACCCGATTATGGTAAGATCTTTCAAGAATAGTACTATTGTTACGTTCAGTAAGTTTGTGGGAGTATCTGCTACTAGTTACAAAGTTGATAGTGTTAAACAAATAATAGGGCTGTCCATATTTAATAATACAGAAGAGATAATATAGACACCTAACGTTTATGTAATCGCGAATCGTCTCAAAGAGTCACTAAAACTTTCGCACACCCAATGGACTGTTCAATGATATCCTAAAGGGTGATTTTTTTGAGGTTAGGATTTTCATGCATTAGTATTTGACAGATCACGTGGGATTTCAGACATGGTGTCAAAGAGAAAGATGCTCAGTATGCTTTGACATTTCATCATGAATAGACTTACTAACGAGCAACGCTTGCAAATTATTGAATTTTATTACCAAAATCAGTGTTCGGTTCGAAATGTGTTCATTCACCGTAACGTTGCGTCCAACAGCATCTTTGATTCCACCAGCGTACAAACCACACCAAACAGTGCATTTTTCGGGATGCATGGGCAGTTCTTGAACGGCTTCTGGTTGCTCTTCACTCCAAATGCGGCAATTTTGCTTATTTACGTAGCCATTCAACCAGAAATGAGCCTCATCGCTGAACAAAATTTGTCAAAATTTGAACACATTTCGAACCGAACACTGATTTTGGTAATAAAATTCAATGCTTTGCAAGCGTTGCTCGTTAGTAAGTCTATTCATGATGAAATGTCAAAGCATACTGAGCATCTTTCTCTTTGACACCATGTCTGAAATCCCACTTGATCTGTCAAATACTAATGCATAAAAATCCTAACCTCAAAAAAATCACCCTATAGAAGGGTGTTTCACGATTCATATGGACGATTAAAACGCAATGACGAACGCTCCTCCAGAATTGTGAAAAATGTTTGCAGGGCTAGAGTGATAACAACTAATGAACACCCAGATGAACGCACAGATGGACAGGCTTAGAATTTTACGAAGATCAAGATCGTATGGTAGGAAATGGATATTTTCTACCATACTAAGGGAAGGACTGAAAGAATATACCATGGCTGTTAAAACATATTTTTTCGAAGTCAACTCGGGAGTCGGAGTCGAAAAAAATTTTGCCTTTGGTGTCAAAGTCGAGCAAAACATGCTCTTGATTTTTTCCGTATCTTTTTATGGCCAATATTATAGGATAGGTATCTACGATCTTGTTCTGCGGCCCCATAAATAATATATTCTTGATTGTCTTGGTATGGATTCAGCTATATCCGTCCGTCCGTCGAAATCATTAGAGCGTCCACTCTCTCGACTTGAATTCTTTGGCTGAATATTTTTGTATGTGAAGTTTTAAGCCACTAGAAACCTCAATTTGTGCCAGATTTGGCTGAATTTTGTTATGTGAAGTACGTGAACGCCTTCAAATAACCTCACGAAATCCATCCCACATAGGTCCATATACATATGGTTAACTGGATTTGAGTTCTATGGTCGCTATATCCGTATACGATTTTGATGAATAATGGTTCGTGGAGTAGGAGTAAACTTATGCCCCCTGGCCACTACATAAATAGCGCCCCCATAAAAATCGATCTGCACATAATTTCTTGGGGCACTATATATAAACTTAGTTAATATGTGTAATTTCTTTTGCAGAGTTCATGGCAGGGATGGAAAAGTCAGTACTTTAGTACTTTTTGCACTCGAGGAGTACCGTAGTACCCCCGCAACCGATTTAGTACCTTTTCAAGCAATACGAATTTTTCGAACAATTCGGATGTTTTTGAGCCTTGTTTATCACTTTATGCAACAAGCCACGATTAAAAAGGGATATTCCCTTGTTAGTCCCTAGAATCATATCTGTCCAACTGTAAAATTTGCCTTGTGCGGATTATTTGGGGATTGAAAGAGGCAATATCAGTTTATATTTAGTCGCCTTAATTGACTAATTGCTCCTCTAGAAAGCTTTAGCGGGGGCCCTGACACTTGTCTCCCAGTTTCTATATGAGATTCGTGATATTTTTCCGAAATTTTGATGTTTTTTTTATGGGGGTTTGGCATTCAAAATTTGTGTTTTTGGACTTCTATCAATGTAATGCAAATTTTCCAATGAACATTCTATTAAGGAACAAGGGGAAACTTCTCAATGAGTGCTGTTCGATTCAAACTTAAGCTCAATGATTAAAGATGTCCTTTTTATTCCAGAGTCCGAATGGCGTGCCGCGCTGTGACAATGTACAATCAATTGTCAATGTACAATCCAAAATTTCATTGTTGATGTAATCTCGGATATATGGCAAAAGGTGGGGATGCTTTGTGTTCCGTAAAGCCCCAAAAATGTTTGTCCTGAGAACTCTTTTGGGGTTTCGCTCCACCATTGCCAGCACCATAACTTGGAATATCCCATACCTCTGATTGGCTCTTGTACTGTGTTATCTGTAAGACAGAAAATTTCCTGAGAAAAATGATTGATTTATGTAGTAATATGTAGTAACTTTCATTATCCATTCCGTATATAAATCGATCATTAAGCTTGTATCGAAATAGAAGTGAACACACCATGAAACAATGATCCTCACCCTGACTTGCAAACAAAAGTTGAGATTTTTACAAGAAAAAAGTACTCTTTCGGTCCAAAAAGAAGCTTTTTAGTACCATTTCAAAATTAATAATTTCCATCCCGGGTCCATGGTGGTGGCTACTTAATACTCGGCCCGGCCCAATTCAGCTTGTTTCTACTTCTTGTCACTAGATTCTTTTGCAATTCATCGATATCCCTCTATAAACTCAGCTCAGCAGCCAAGTGATCGCACTTGGCGAACGAATGGAATGACAAAGTTTTTTTGCCTTTGGGTGGGAGTAATTCTCACTTTAAATGCTGCGATCTATTTATAATAACTAGTAGAACACTTTTTTTGTTAGAGATTTTAGAAAACAAGACGCCCAAACATTTTCCATACTGGCTAATAGGCGATTTTGAACCCACAAATTGGCGACGATCCCTAAAAAATAAATTTATTTAAGTTTGTTTTTCACAGTTTTCAATTGTTCATTGTTTTTACTGTGTGAGTGAGTGAGTGTGTTCAGTTAAGCAAACCATTTCAATATTCTTAGTGTGCAGAGAAATCATACTAAAAGGTGTGGTTTTTTCCTCTTTTGAAGAAAATTCTTAATTTTTCACATTTATCAAGACAAATGAGATGAGCTTGTGTTCATGGCCATTATTTGTATTCGTTTCATTTAATTTTTCCATTTATGTGGATTTTCTTACAATCAAGACGGTGGCGGTGGCGCACATTGGTTCAAGAGTGGCCGAAATTCATTTTTTTCATGTTCGCCGATTTGGATAATTTTTTGGTATTTTGTTGTCAGATAGTTGAATATTATGATTCCGTAATATTAGGCTGATATATTTAGTATTTCTTTGGACAGACACGCTCCAAGTTCATATATGTTCGCTTGTTTAAAATGGCATGCAAATTTACTGTATATTCAATCTTTTGGTACAATCACAGTAAACTTATCATTTGACTTTGTTGTATATTTTCGTAAATGGCAATTGTCATAGATGAGATTTGCATTAAAAAAAGTTGGAAAAAGTGCCACATAAAAAATTTCGTAGAACAAAATATAAACAACATCAAAATTTCAATGTTCATCAACTTCAGTGGACTGCATGTTTTTAGCGCTGTGGAGCGCTGTTTAACGAAAGACGTCAAATTACAGCTTGAAGTCTCAGCTAAAAGCTAAAAAAAAATTCAGCTGCTCATACCTGCTCCTTTCCAAAAGAAACAGTAAAAACTATAAAGTGATAAAGTAAGAAAACGTGAATTTTCGTTCATGCTTGTTGTTGTTGTTGCCATAATTCTTTACTGTTAACAACAATAGAAGATCAAGCGATAGACTATTAGGTGCTGTGTTATCATTCATTTATTATGTTGTTGCATGCAATAACAACTACACATTATGTCTTGCTCTCTTTATTGCACAAAATCTTTTCCGTTAGAGCTTAATAAGTAATACATTAAGTACCAACAACAATATACAGTTTCTGATTTAAATTTCTGCTTTTGGGTATACATTTCTAATATTATTGATATGCTAATTGACATTACATTGGCAAGTGCAGTGATAAGAGGTGTGTTTTTAAGTGATATCAAGATTTAATTTTATTAATTATGGAAAATGTAACAATTTCTTATTTAAATATTTGCGAAATATTAATTGATAACAACAGTGATATTGATGTTACTGTCGAAGTCATTGCAAATAGCAATGAAGGAATGACTGCTGAGGATGTTGAAGTCTTTACTGGATTTTTGAAAAAAAACTTTTTTACAAAGTTCGGAAGTTCGGGACACAGTGAATACCATCAAAAATTCACAGATCCAAATGACTCCGATAAATATATGTTCTTAACGTCACTTGTTCCATTGACCCTCACAGAGCGTAATAATATGTCAACAATGTGCTGGAGAAATACAGAGCCATCATCAACTAGATTTTGCCGACCGTTAAAATTTGAATTTATACAAGAAACAGCTGAAGTTATAAATTCAGAGGTCAGTCGTGTTAATGACGAAATAAAAAATTTAAGAAATACTGTCGTTGAATTGCATAGCAGAAACTTCAATATTTCTCACACACTGAAATTAACAATGATTGATGGGAAAGTAGCTACTACGATTTCTGGAAGTTCATCTATGGCGGTTTGCTTCATATGTGGAGCAAAGCCCACAGAAATGAATAATTTAGATGCGGTGATTTTGAGGAAATGTTCGGAAGAAGCAGTTGCGTTTGGTATTTCTCCCTTGCATGCGAGAATCAAATTTATGGAGTGCATTCTGCACATTTCTTACCGTCTAAGTTTCAAAAAATGGAGAACAGATAGTTACACAAAAATTGAAATGGCGGCAAATAAAGCTGAAATTGGGAAGAGATTAAAGTTGACACTGGGCATAAATGTGGACGCGGTGAAGCAAGGTATGGGCACAACAAACGATGGCAATACGGCAAGAAGGTTTTTCGAAAATCCAGCCAAAACTGCAGACGTAATTGGAATAAAAGAAGAGTTAATACATAGATTTAAAATTATTTTGGCCGCAATAAATTGTAATGCAGCAGTCGACACTAGCAAATTTCATATATATTGCATGGATACTGCCAAGTTGTTTGTTGATCTCTATGGCTGGTACTACATGCCTGTAACTGTGCATAAGATTCTGGTGCATGGTAGCAAAATTATAGCAGAAGCTATTCTGCCAATAGGTATGTCTCTATTTAAAGGCCCTTATTCAATGATTTAATTTTCATTTTTTACATTTTAATTGATTGTTTGTATCAGGTATGCTGTCCGAAGAAGCTCAGGAAGCGAGGAATAAAGATTATAGAGCCTATAGATTACATCATTCGCGAAGAATTGGACGTGTAGCCACTAATGAAGATGTAATGCATAACCTTTTATTGTCTTCAGACCCATTTATAAATAGATTTCGCTCAAAGCTGCAAATCAAAAAATTGGAGTACGATAATGATGTTAAAAAATTATTAAAAGACTATGCTTAATTTATTTATTCATGTTTTTTCTATGGGAGGTGGCCGTAAAAGTGGGCGGATCAGGTATATATTTTCAGGAGCCCATTCTACAATTATAATAATTACTTTTTGTGAAAATTGAATTGATGCATTAAAAATTAAAAGTGGGCGGATATTTTTCAAATTTCACACAAATGATTCTGAGTGTTTAAAAATGCTATGTGCCAAAAAACAATGCCGTAGGTCAAAATTTAATTTTTACTTTGTATGGGAGGTGGGCGTAAAAGTGGGCGGATCATTTTGATTTTTCCATTTTTTCTTGATTCAAACAAAAAATGCCTATGTGCCAAGTTTCATTGTCCTTCGACAACTTCTTCTATTTTTAGCCGCTCGTTCAATGAACTTGAACCAATGTGTGGCGGTGGCTGACCGAGTAAGTCAATGAATGATGGCTGCAATTATCCCCCCAACAAATTCACTTTCAATCAAAATTGTCATCATTCATTTCTTGTTTTTGTATGTTTTTATGCGCTGCTGCTTATGTTGGTTATTGGTGGTCTGCTCGCAAGATAATTTTATGACCCCTCTCACGCTCTCTTGGATAAAACCCTTCAGTATACTCTCTTTTCTTTCGGCAAATGTACAAATGTGTTCACTACTCTCTTTTCCTAAGCATGCGAATATACTACTTAATTGCCATACAGCCATCCATGTATTTATGTGTCTAGTCCCTCCAAACATTTTCTATCGTGCGAGTCACTAAATCTGCACTCAAGGAAGTTGAAAACAATCTCAGGCGATATCATTTTTTACTCTAATTAGTGTCTCGATACGGGAGAAAACGTGCCACTTGGCGATATATACCCATGAGTGACTAAATAGGCACTAAAAAAGTGTAAAATTCGATTACCAACGTCATTTATAAAAATAAATTTTTATTTGCCAAATGTTTTTTTTTTACCTTTTAGAGTGAGGCTTATTTTTATTTCTCTTTCAAATTTATTTCTTTTCCAAATCAGGATTAATAATCGAAGATTTTATTTGCAATGATTTTCCCTGACTGGGATTTGAACAGCCAACCTTACGATTGTGAGGCGTATACTATCCCTCTGTGCTACCGGCCTTTCTTCATTACAGAAGGCTAAGTTAACATACATTCTCTTGTTTGGGATTTTTTGAGTTAGCGTCCAAAACAACAACAAAAAATCTATTTTTAAATTTGCAGCAATAACAGTTGATTATGAGAAACTAATTAGCGAAACATGAATGATAGAATTCCGACACTAATGTATTTGGTTGTTGTAAACCTTGAAATCTCTACAAACTATCATCCAAAAGGACCTAAAAAGTGACTATTCTGGGAGGGAGTGAGAAAGTCACTTCCAAATGTTTGGAGGGGTATTCGCATCTCTCATACAGATAATAGTCGGATTTGAACCAATGATAGTAAAAGAAAACACCAGAAATTACTCTGGGAAGCTTTAAAGTGTGTGTGGCTTTGTTGCTGTCCGTTGTACTTTGCGGTTCATTGTGCGTTTTGCCTTCGCCTCTTCTCTGTTCCTCCAGCATAAAAAGAAGACAAATAAATAAATCGTATTTGATAGAGTTTTCTACATTGCTTTCTTCGTTTTGAGTTTTATTTCTTGTGCTTTTTTATTATTTTTTTCTTCCCTTATTCGTTTGCTTAGTTGTCTGCTGCTGCTACTGGTCGGCTTTTTTTAGTGCGTGTTGCGGCTTATGGGGCAATGAAACAAATACATACTCGTATATACACCCCTAACCGGCCGGCCGCAAAATGTCTGGGCTTATTTCATTGTTGTTTTTTTTTTTTCTTGCCCTTGTGTGTTTTCCTTTCTCCTCCTTCGTATGTTGAGACAAGGCATTCCCTTATTTTCTCTTCTTCAACAGAGTTTGCATTTTTTTTAATAGAAAATAAAAATGATTTTGTTTGTAATTGGTTTATACTATTTTAGGGATTGCTTAAAAAAATCTAAAATGTTTTAATGTTGTTAAGTAATGGTTAACCCATTAGAGTTGAAAAGACTCCCCTTAAACTCTCTTCTTACGGCTAATTTTTTTGTCCTAATTTATTGTCTTAACATGCGGGGATGACATGTTTCTGTGTATGTGTAAGTAGGTGGGTGGTATGTTGGGCGGTAATCTACCTATGGTTGTGTGTCTATTACTAGCAACAATAATGCCGGTTGAAAGTTCTTGTATTTCTCAAACACAGTAAACACCCTATTTCTCAACATAGGCTGTCACCACCCACCACCAACTAACCACCCCTGATTTGGTGATTTTTTTGCCATTCAGAAACTTCCCTGCTGTTTTTTTTTTGTTTTAAGTGACAAACCCTCTGTTTTTTGGCAAAACAATTTCTTTCTACTACTACACTTTTATTTGTCCGGTTGTTTGGAAATATGCAAATGTTGTCATCATTATTTACAGAACTCGTTTAAGGAGTTAAAAAAAGGTGGAAAAGCAAGAGATTTTTATACCCTGCACCACCACTGTGGACATGGCTAAATCGAATCACTTTCTGATTCGATTTAGCCATGTCCGTCTGTCCATCCGTCCGTCTGTGAGTCCATATGGACGTTTATGGCTGTAGAAGCTGCAGTTTTAGTCCGATTTTTAAAATATTTTGCACGAGGTGTTTTATTTGACGTCCTAATATGTGTGAAAATTTCATAAAAATCGGTCCATATTTAGATATAGTTCCCGTATATATCTCTTTCATCCAATATGGCCGTATAAGGCTGTAGAAGCCACAATTGTTTACCGATCTTTACAAAATTTGGCATGGGGTGTTTTATTTGACGTCTCCATATGTGTGCAAAATTTCATAAAAATCGCTTTAGATTTAGATATAGCTACCATATATATCTTTCATCCGATATGGCCTTTTAAGGCTGTAGAATCCACAACTTTCGCCCGATTTTATATGAGACGTTTAAATTGACGTTCCAGTACTGGCGCAAAATTTCATTAAAATCGGTCTTAATTTAGATAAAGCTCCAGTGTGTATATTTCATCCGATATGGACTTTTAAGGCAGTAAAAGCCACAATTTTGGTCACATCTCTACAATCTAGGGCGTGAGATGCTCTATTTGACGTCCCACTATGTGTCATTAAAATTGGCACAGGTTTCGATATAACTCCCATATAATCTTTTATCCGATATGGCCTTTTAAAGATGTGGAAATCCAAATCTTTTGTCCTATGGTAGGAAAATCTTACAAGGTTCTAAATTGCTATTTTAATTGTTAGTGTCTTAATTAAAGTCTGACTAGATTTCCAGATAAGTTCTACATATAAAAAGTACTCCATGCGTTAGGTGGTGTAGGGTATTATATAGCGGCACCGCCCGACTTTTGCCTTTCCTTACTGGTTTTATTATAGGATTGCCAACTGTCATATGCTTTTAGATTGCGAATGTTTAATTCATGACAGATGGGCTGATTGTATAAAACAAATAGAGCATACATTATTGGCGTTGGCATCAATACCATTGCGATAGAAGTTATGGTGTTTATCGTACAAACATACATACATATTTTTCCATGAACATTCGATTAATGAACAGTGGATATTTACTTCTCTCATGTCAAAGAGTGCAGTTTAAGATTGAGCTCAATGATATGGGGCCTCCTTTTTATGCCGAGTCCAAGCGTCGTGCCGCTTAGCGACACCTCTTGTTAGATAACTTTTAACATGGTTGGATACCTTACAAATGTCAATAGCTTTTGTAATTGGTTAACCGGATATTGTCCTGCTGCAGACCATAGGGTTCTCTATTTCTATTACAAAAACAAAAAAACAACAACACCTGGTTGTTGTTGTAGCCACATTTACATATGGAGGTGGCGATCCTCGTCAAGCTCTTATAAGCGAGCAAGCTCCTTCCGGTCTGTACGACCGATCACCGCGGGAACATGATGACCATTGGTTGTTTAAAGGCGCCAATAACTCGCCTTGTCGTACTCAGGCACTCAGTATTTAAGCAAGAGCCGGTGCCATTCGCCCTCTCACTGAGACTATCCACTCGATACCGCTGATTGTCCGCGACTGCAGTCGCAGCTACTCCGTATGAAGCATTCCACAATCCGTAAACTGTGAACGCGCCCTTTAGCTCCCAGCCAAGCTTCACATGATAACGACACACATTGGAGCTCAAAGTTCCAGACTATGTGATGCTTATAGTTAAACCGTGCCGGGACAGATATAGCTGCATTTTATCGAAGAAGGAATAAAAATAAATAAAATTATGTGTTAACACGATATTTCCAACAATTTAAGACACTCGCTTTTATTAAATCGGATAAAAATTTCGCTGTGTAGGGGCTTATGAGGGGCTAAAACAGCTACTATACCGATTTGGTCTATATTTATAAAATATATAAAATTTCAGTCAAATTGGCTAAGAATTGCGCCTTTAAATAACATTGCGCCTTATATATTATATATCGGATTATTGAGTGATTTGATCCAAATTTGCCATATGTGATGAGATTCATAAGAGATGACATTGTGGAAAATTTTAGCAGAAGTCATCGCGCAAAATTTCAGCCAAATTGGCTAAGAAAATGTCAGCCTAATCGCATTGGTTTATATGGGAGCTATATCTAAACGTGGACCGACTGATTTCGTCCATTTACAATCCCAAACAACCTACATAAATAAGTAGTACTTGTGTAAAATTCCAAGAAGTTAGCTTTACTCAACAGAAAGTTAGTATGCTTTTGGACAGATAGATTATCCTTTGATGGAAGGTATAGAAATACTGTACCCTACCAGCCCTGGTGTGACCATATGCCAACGCTCAGTTTTAACGATAGAAAAAGGTCAAAAAATCTGAATTTCTTCAGTAAAAATTTATGCAACACGCACAAAACTTTACATAATTTTCTTCTTAAAGTAATATTCTCAGGACCGTGTCCTCTTTGGGCAGGTATACTGATAAGATAAGTAGAGGATTGAATTCCGCCTTTCGTCAGTGCCGTCAGGACACCATTGCTGCAATAACATTGAAGGGTTAGATTTAAAGTTTTATTTCCTACAATACATGTCCTCACCTTGTCACTCGTTGATGAAGTAAAGATAGCGTATTTAGCATTACTCAACCCATATACATAGCAATGTCTACCGAGGAGTTAGAGAGTGCAAGAGTGGGCAAGAATGGTGCAGATAATTCTGTACTACTCTTAGCTTCCTTGCTCGGACCCCTTTTTTGACATAGGCAAACTCGAAATTGACCATTAGCCTGAACTAGAGAGGTAGCGTTCAGAATTCTCACCTATAGAACCCTGCTCAGAGTTTTATGGAAAGAATTGTCCACCTGTCTGAGGAGAGCCCAAGGATCTGCTTCGCCACCAGCTTCAGCAGTTCAGCTATACAATTGCCACTGTTCGAACAGGCAACTGCACTGTTCACAATGCCCTCATACTGGCCCCTCTCGACACTGTCGATATGACCTTTTTCACTCCTCCAATGACGTAACTCTATCTCTTGTTCGGCGCTGGCTGATTTTCCTAGGTTGATTTATTCCTCTTCACAGGTGATTGTGAGGAGGATTTTTTTCGCCCTTATTCTCCTTGTGGAAGACTTTCCATTTTCCTCATGGTCAGGCCTTGGTTTTGCCTACCTAAGACTTATAGCATTCCTTTGCGAACCTAGCGTCCTATCCTTAGATAAAGACCATCATATTTGAGAACAAAAATAGTAATGCATCTTCCTCTCTGAATTTAGCTTTACGTCCTCCCATAGAATGAAGAAACGTCCAACGAGTTTCTTAAGAGCGTTGTTGGTTGAGAAGCGTAATATCAAGATGTCCTCAAAAAACCCTCCACTTATATATTTGCATGGGTGGCCTCTCTCCAATCTAAAAGGTGATATACTCCATATAAAAAAAAAATTTTGAAAACTGTTTCATTTGCGATACTAAGTTCTTCTTCGTTTTTAACATTGGCCAACATGATAAAAAAGGAATTTTCGTTGCGTTTTCTTTAATTGTCTTTTAAATAAATAACAATTAATAGCAAATATAGCTCTTCCACTTTTATTTTTTGTGATAACGCTACGCAAACAACACAATTTACCAAAATAATGCTGATGATAAAACATATGATGGAGGAGTTGCCTATTTGTCGTTTTATTACAAAAAACGGGGGGTATGGGGTGGGGGTTACACGTCCATGACCGACACTAGGGGGAGGTTCACTCCGGCTTTAGCAAGTACATCTGTCCTTCCGTGTCCCTCTATATCCTTGTGCGCCGGCACCCAGCATAAGGTGACGGTATGATATTCCTACAGAGGCATCAGTAACTCCCGACCTTGTGTCTCACGCACGTTTTATTTAACGCCTTCAACGTTGCCAGACTGTCGCTGAAAATGTGAATTTCCGATCGGTCGATATCCATGAACAACATAAGCTCCCCTACTGCAGCCATCGCATACACCTCTGCCTGAAAAATGCTGCAATCATCACTGCAATAGATACTATACCCAGTTTCATCCTCCATCTTCAATCTACCTGTAAAAGCATTTATGTCTGAGAATTTAATCCGCCCTTTCTGCCTCTTCGCCAGGGTAGGTAACATTACTTGTAGTCCCTCATCCACCACGTTTATTTCTATCTGGAAGTCCGTCTGAGAGACCGCTGTGATACTACCCAATATACGTGTGTGTCTCACCGGTGACCCACTAATCTATCCAATTTTCTCCGCTGTCTCCCTTAAAAATAAGTCCATAGGCTGAATCCCCATCATTAACTCGAATGATCCAGTCGCAGTGGTTCCCAGACCCCCAGTTACAAATCTTAAAGCGGCCCTAATCATCCTGTTAAGATTACGAACATGTGACGTAAAATCAGTCAAAATGAACATTTTGCCCATGAACATTCCACTAAGGAACAGGGGAAAACTTCTCATATCAATAAGTGCAGTCCGATTTAAGTTTTAAGCTCAATGATAAGGGGCCACCTTTTTATAGCCGAGTCTGAACGGCGTGCCGCAGTGCGACACCTCTTTGCAGAGAAGTTTTACATGGCATAGTACCTCACAAATGTTGCCAGCATTAGGAGGGGAAAACCACCGCTGAAAATTTTTTCTGATGGTCTCACCAGGATTCGAACCCAGGCGTTCGGCGTCATAGGCGGACATGCAAACTTCTGCGCTAAGGTGGCCTCCGTAAAATCCGTCACCGGCCACCAAACGTGGCAGCCATAGGCCAAGACTGGCCGCACCACCGCCGAGCATAACTAATAGGTTCGTTGGAATTGTAAGTGGGCCATATCAGTCCATGATTTGATATGGCTGCCATATAAACCGATCTTGGATCTTGACTACATGAGCCACTGGTGGTCGCAATTCTTATCCGATTTATCTGCAATTTTGCATGAGGTGTTTTGTTTTGACTTCCAGCAATTGTTTTAAATATGGCTCGAATCAGCCCGGAACCTGATACAGCTGCCAAATAAACCGTTCTTCGATCTTGACTTCTTGAGCCTCTAGGGCGCGCAGTTATTATTCTGGCCGAAACTTTGCATGCAGTGTTTGGTTTTGACTTCAAATAACTATATTAGGTATGAACTAAATCGCTTCATAACCTGATAAAACTCCCATATAAACCGATCTCGGATCTTGACTTTTTGAGCCTACGTAAAGCATTTTGTATTGTCTTGCAACAGCTATGCCAAGGATGGTCTAAATCAGTTCATAATCGGACCATAACTTGACGTAGCTCCAATAGTATAGCAATTCTTGCATTATCCTTTGTTTACTAAAAAGAGATACCGGCCAAGGAACTCGACAAATGCGATCCATGTTGGGGGTATATAAGGTTCGGCCCGGACGAACTTAGCACGTTTTTACTTGTTTAAACTTAGCATCTTACCTAAAGAAATGAAACATTTAAAGACACTCGTATTTGTAAGGCTATTTTGTGTCTTTAACTACGGTTCACTGTTGTCTTGTCTTTTTCCTAACTTTCAACAATACTTTGGCCACCATTTTAGATTTATGTCTTAAATAACAAGACGCAAAGTTTAGGATTGATTAACCTACCATTTAAAAATAGGTAAATTAATTAATACCTTCGAAATGTGAGAGGTAAGGTTCAAACTATTATCAATGTTAAAACCTAGATACGATACAGAATCCGCACAAGGAAGGAATAGCAGCATTTCGAAGTCTTCGTCCTCACCAAATTAACATTGATGCTATTACTAATACTCCAGCAATAAATAGGGCCGATTTCAACATCCAAGGGTACAACACAATAGTTTCTCTATTTGGCTGTAATGATGATTGTTTTTCGAT
Source organism: Stomoxys calcitrans (assembly GCF_963082655.1). Lineage (NCBI taxonomy): Eukaryota > Metazoa > Arthropoda > Insecta > Diptera > Muscidae > Stomoxys > Stomoxys calcitrans. The sequence goes on along the minus strand of NC_081552.1, from coordinate 168,273,088 downwards.
GTACCTTCTAGGGGTTGGCGAAGTTCTGAGCTTCGGACTAATTTTCTGCATGTAGCATTTCTCTAAACAGGTGCCAGGACACCAACATCTGCAGAAATGAGTACACGATTGACGATTCTCCCTAATTCGTAGTTTTATATTCTTGCTAATTTGTTAACTAAGATATCGATTATGGTTGGCAACTCAACTATAGTTGCGTTGCCAGAAAATAAAATCATAAAATAAAAATAAGTTTAAAGTTGGAAATTTTTGTCAATCTCAATGTTTTGGAAGTTCAGTTACTAAGTAAATTGAAAATAGTATGCAATTCAATGGATAAATTTACATTTCTAAAGCAAATCTGCCCGTTGGCAACTCAATTGAAGTTGGGTTGCAATCCATAATCGACCTACTAATTTCCTAAGGGACCAAACATTCCACTCAAGCCTTAGATGAATTGGTGTATATCCCTATCCACCAGCTGTCTTTGTTATTTTTCCTCTTTCGAGCTGCATAGTGTAATCAGTCATGCAGACAGCTACTAAACTAAACTTCCTACGTTTGCCGTTACTTATATTGCCTTCGGCGAATAAAACGTGCTGGTGTGGGTCGATAAACCTCATACTGCTTGTCAGGAAGAAATCAAGGTATACTAAATCTCTGTGCCAATTCTCAACTTTAGTATTTGAACAAAGTCAATCAAGTCAATGTACATGAGACATACTCGTACACACCTTTGTGATGTTTAATTTTATTGATTTAGTTTACTCCATTTGTGGTTTCATATAAAAGATGTCGAAGTAAGTGAGTAATATTTGGAACATGTTCTCGAGCGTTAAATACTGTTCAAGAAAAATAATGGTATAACGACACTTACATGCAGTAAAAGTTATATACGAAAAATATACCCAGTCTGGCTTAGAATGTGGGAAATAAATGGTAAAGCCAAAATAATACAATTTCACTTTGAACTTGGATTTCGGGTTTGAGAAGATTAAAAACATTTTTTGTTATTTTGCTTAAATTTCAATTAACCCAAAACTCGTCAATATTGATCATTTGGGCTATTGCGGGCCATATCAATGGCAATAGGACTTCAATTCAGAGTTCCGAGTTGAATTCCATTGATTCCATTCTTTTTATACCCTCCACCATAGGATGGGAGTATACTAATTTGGTCATTCCGTTTGTAACACCTCTTAATAATCGTCTGACACCCCACAAAGTATATATATATTCTTGATCGTCATGACATTTAAAGTGAATCTGGCAAAGTTCGTCCGTCTGTCCGTCGAAAGCATGCAAACTTTCAAAGGAGTTAAGCTAGGCACTTGAAATTTTGCACAAATATTTTTTATTAGTGTAGGTCGGTTGGGATTGTCAATGGGCCAAATCGGTCCATATTTTGATATAGCTGCCATATAAACCGATCTTGGCTCTTGACTTTTGAGCTTCTAGAGGGCGCAAATCTTATCCGATTGTGTTTCCAACAATTGTGCTAAGTATGGTTCAAATCGGTTATAGGTATTAGATTTGTAATCTGATAAAAGATATCGATTAAGAATAGTTAAATTGATTTAGAAAGTCAAAATGATCAAGAATATACAAATACACTTTAGGGTGGTTTTCTCTACATGCGAAAAAATCGATGTAAATTTTTTCGGCGGCAACACCCAAAAATTTTTCATTTTGTTAGCTTTCAAGATTCCCAATATTTAAGCACAATTGAAAGATGTTAACACGAGCTGCAATTCCAATTTTTTGGGTATTTGGCGACTTTGGGGATTTCGGCGACCCATTTCTCCGAAAAGGCTAAAGCTATTTGCCCTTGTCATATATCAAATTAAAGGCCATTCTCTTTTTAAAATTTTAAGTTCAATAATGAAGAACGTTAGTAGTGAATTCGGGCCGGTCGCCGCGGTAACGTTATGGCCATTGGTTATTTAAAGGCGCCAATAACTCGACTTGTCATAGAGAGTATCATAGTCATTCGGCCGGTGCCGGCCGGCCTCTCACTGAGACCCTTTAATCGATATCGCTGTTACAGTTAGTCCGTATGAAGCATTCCACTATCCGCATCTGGGGACGGTCCCGTAGTCCCCAGCTAAGCTTCTCGTAATGATGATGAACACCACACAAATCGGAACTGTGAGTTACAACCCGTGTGGTGCTCATAGTAGTCTCGTGTCCAGCATATTAATCAGATGTTGGCAATAGCATCACGAATGTTGTTCTTGGGGATTTACACCACTCCAATAACGTATGTTTTGCTTATTGACGCAGCCGGAAATGTGACAGTGAACCTCGTCACTGAAAAAAACTACAGCGTCTTCGGGCAGGTTGTCAAACAGCATTTCACTTGCATTTTAAAGGGCAACAAAATCGCGTTCAGTTAATTCCTGCACAACAGCCAATTTATAGCAATGAAATTTAAGGCCTTGTTGGAGAATTCTTCGAACGGTCGTTTCAGAAATTCCCATACATAGGAAAAATGAAAAAACGTGATTCAATTAAGAAATTTGTACATTCAATTAAAACATTTGCTGAAATCGGACCTATTTGTATTATTGATTAACAATTTTGTAATTTGGATTTGTGGCAATCTCAAAAATCCAATTAAAACGGTTATTTACTCAATAAACCTATTTATTTGAAAGCTGTCCCTTCTCTCAAATAAAGTTTTTGCCAATTTAAAAGGAAATAATTGATATTTTTTGCATTAATAAAAAACTTTTTATTTTATTAGAATTATATTGTTTTTAGCTAAGTGAATACTTATTTTTAATTTCTACTTTCTAAAAGAAAGAAGACAAAATTGCCTTTCCTTTATGAGTCTCTTTTCATCGTCGTGGTTACCGATAAGAAAATGTATAATTCATATATTGGTTGTCCAAAAAGTAATTGCGGATTTTTTAAAAGAAAGTAAATGCATTTTTAATAAAACTTAGAATGAACTTTAATCAAATATATAATTGCCATTTTGTTCGATAACCTTTTGCCATCTTCCTGGCAAATTAAGTATTCCACGCTCATAGAACTTCTGGCCTTTATCTGCAAAAAACTGAACCAAGTGCGATTTTATAGCCTCATCATTGCCGAAAGTTTTACCATTTAAGGAGTTCTGCAAAGATCGAAATAAATGGTAGTCTATATGGCTATATGGTGGATGCATCAAAAGTTCCCAGCCAAGCTCACTCAGTTTTTGGCGAGTGACCAAAGATGTGTGCGGTCTAGCGTTGTCCTGGTGGAATATGACACCTTTACGATTGACCAATTCTGGTCGCTTCTCCTTGATGGCTGTATTCAATTTGTCCAATTGTTGACAGTAAACATCCGAATTAATCGTTTGGTTCCTTGGAAGCAGCTCAAAATATACCACACCCTTCCAATCCCACCAAACAGACAGCATAACCTTCTTTTTGTGGATATCAGCCTTTGAGGTGGTTTGAGCTGGTTCACCATGCTTGGACCATGATCGTTTTCGACTAACGTTGTTGTAAACAATCCATTTTTCATCTCCAGTTATGATTCGTTTTAAAAACGGATCGAATTCATTGCGTTTAAGGTGCATATCACAAGCGTTGATTCGGTTTGTTAAATGAATTTCTTTCAATACATGTGGTACGCAAATATCCAGTTTTTCACCAGTCCAAGACTTTTTATGTGATAATGAACGGTTGATTTTGGTATATTTAACTTCTCTCCTATCTCACGCTCAGTTACATGACGAACCAATTCGATTAATGCTTTGATTTGGTCATCATCAACTTCATTTGGCCGACCTGAACGTGGCTCATCTTTAAGTGAAAAATCTCCAGAAGGGAATTTGCGAAACCAATTTTGACACTGTCTTCCTTTTAAGGCCTTTTACAACCATACACATCTCGTAACTTGTTAGCAACCTGCTCCGCGTTTTTTCCTTTACGGAAACAATAAAGTAAAATATGACGAAAATGCTCCTTTGTGGGCTCCATATTAAAATTGACGCCAAACAAACAAATGTAAACACAATTTCGCGGACTTTTTTTCTAAAGCAAGCTAAAAGTAACAGCTGATAACTGACAGAAGAAAGAATGCAATTACAGAGTCACAAGCCGTTGAAAAAATTTGTCAACGCCGACTATATGAAAAATCCGCAATTACTTTTTGGGCAACCAATACATATTAAAGTGAATCATAATAAATACCAATCTTAGCATTTTGCGCACAATACCACAAAATCTACATCCACATGAAGGAATTCTGCATTTGTTATCTTCCGTCATTAGTCTCGTTTTCCAAGCCAATATAGTCTCTATAGGGATAATAACATATTAAAATAAAATAATATTTATAAATACGACACATACCTTTATTCCATGTCCTTAAATTTGTTTCGTTTGGTATATCTATTTGTTTTGTTCACACCCTAATCTCTTCTGCTTGGCACTATTTCAGCATAACAACTTCTAAAATATATTGTATTTACTTAAAAATTATTATTTAATAAATTATTTTATTTTATTGATAGATAAATAAAAACCCCACTTTCTATTTTTCTTGATATTTTTTGTCTAGCCACGCCACTATTTGCCTGTCTATGATATAGACTAGATATAAAGTGTGTATGGAAGAGAACATAACAGAATACAGAAATAGATATTCACAATATTAAATAACAATTTAATTCGTACAATTAAAAATATGCTTAACATATGCCATTTCTACCAATCACCGTCCATGATACAAAAAAAAAATCAGATTACAATGTCAAAAATAATTAAAGCTATTAACACCTTGCTTGCAAAGTTTTTTATAAGTCAATACCATGTTTAATCGGTCATATTTAAGTCTATATTTTTTCTGTGTAGCAGCGAGCCGAATAGTTTGCGAGAAGATACTTTCCGGAATTCTGATGGTCCGTTAAAATCCATTTCTGGGTTTAGCGACACTTTCACACTACCGAAATGAGTTAACCCACGACAGAATTAAATTACGGAAAGAAACGAGTCTGTGAGGAGGAATTTCATCGAAAGCGCGGAAGGCGTGTTGCGTAGCAACAAGTGAGCGACCGTTAGAAAAAAGCTCTCGACGGCGAAGGCCCGTTGCTCACTAGACCAGAACATGGCTGGAGAGAAAAACAAACTTGGGGACTATTTTCACCCCCTCCCAGCCCAACTCCCTGCTCGGGATTTTTTTCAAATAAGTACGTTACTCTGCCGCATCCTGTACTTTGTTGGGTCACAGATCAGTAGTTTGATGTGCTACAAACGGAAATTCACAAAATAATTGATGCATTTAATTTCTTTTTGATTGTAACTGAAAATAATAATAAAAAGTTCTGGGAGATCGGCATTTGGTATGGGCGTTGGCGTGTCTAAACAGCCCGCTGTTTTAAAGTTCAGAGAAATCGGCTTAAAATAAGCTTTTCATTAGCTTAAGATGGCAACTCGGGGGATGGGTCTGTGTGGCGCAAACAGTGTTGCCGTTTTTGGTAGGTTCCTATCAAAATTGGTAGGTTTTTATTCTCTTGGTAGGATGGTAGGTAGAGCTTAATTTTTGGTAGGATTTCCTAACATAAAAACACCAAGTGAATTACTGAAAAAATCGACATGGATAACTCACTCGCTAAGAGCGCAGAATAAAATCATGGATGTCGAGGGTCCAAATACTCTTAGATTGGGTCTCACTGCTTCAAATTTCAGGAAAAAGTGTGTAGGTTGTGATGTTGACCATAACTGGTACGAGTTTTAAGGTATATCTTCTACATACCGTAAATTCTGGGTCGGAAATGTGACTTTTGTAAATTCAACGCCTTTAGTCGGAAAACATTGCTATATGGCAGCTGCATACAAATATGGTCAGATCTGGTTCATACCCATTTGTTGAGGGGTCCATGCAACTCACTGTGATGAAAAAAAATCGGTCTTTATGCTCAAACACTTAAATCGGTAGGTTTCCTTATCCAAACCCCACAGGGTTGTACAATGAAATCGGGCCAAAATAAGAGATTACAAAATTTCTTTTCGGGAGATTGGTATAAAGGTTTCTATGTCAAGATATACGTCATGTTTGATTTATGCTATGGAGTGATTTCAGTAAACATACGATCGGAAATGTTATTTGCGGTGTGGCAAATGGAATGGCAAAACGGCCAACTCTTCGGTAGTGGGTATAAAACATATACCGAATTTTTGACTTGTAGAACATTTGGTAGGTTTTTGGTCGGGTTTGATAGGATTTTTCTTACATTTTGGTAGTAAATAATTTTCTGGGTGGCAACACTGGGCGCAAACATTTTTTTGTTTGTTTGCAAATATTTTTTACCGAACCATTTCAGAAGATGTTCCAGTATTTTTTGGATCACCGCCACGGCGTTTGGCACCGTTACCATTATCATTATAATTATTTGCGATTCACAAACATTTTGTTCAATTCGATGTGTTTTAGTTCGCCAACGATAGCCAGTTGTGATTTCAAACAAATATCATGTATCTGTAATTTCTAGTTTGGCAGATATAGCAGTGTGAAATTGGTAACACTCCGTGTCAACTACTCTACACATAAAAACAATGGAGATTCTTTTCCTTCTTCTTTTCCTATTCTAGTTTCAGTTTACATAGTGAAACCATCCAAAGAACTTTTCAAGTGCGATACTTGCTATAGGGTGTATAGCAAGAACTTTGCTCACTTTTACTTGTTAGAGACTAGCGTGATTACAACGGGCAGACACCGACACTTACAGACATACCTAGATCGTCTTGGAATTTTAAGACGATAAAGTATAAACATATGTATAATTTATGTATTATCGCCAAAAAGATATTCAAATATGTAAAATAAATTCTAGCACTTAATGCATTATTTTAACTTTGCATTCAAGTTAATTCGGGGTTTTAATGTTTATGCCATGATATTATCCTTGAATTTCATTCCGTCTGTGTTACCTCAAATAGTGTCATCGGTATCTGGTTCATATCTACAGACAGTTTTTTTTAAACAAATAATCGTTAAAAACATACACCAAAGTTTTTTTCTGTCTATCTATCGATGATCAATGGCTCTTCTTCTCTCAAGAGGTCGATTTCTTGACAGTTCCACTTGAGCATACTCGCACACCCACAAGCGAATGTATGTATGTATGAATGTATTATTGTGTGCACATGTGTTTACTTTATTTAGAACCTTTGTGTTTTTTTTTTTATTGTTGGTTGGTGGATTTCCTTCTTCTTTATTTTTATGTTGTTGTTGGTTTGGATGTTAATGTCACTTCAGATATTATTCTCGGTGGCACATATACGAGTAACGGTAACAAGCTACAACAATAGGAGAACAATGTGTAAACACTCTCGAGCTGTAGTTGCCCAGGGAATAAAGACGATTGCAAAACTCCACACCCACGAAAATTGTGTATAAGTGCAACAAACGACATTTGTTTTCTGTTTTTAAATCCACTTTTACTCATTACGCGTTTTGTTTTTCCTGTTTGGATGTAGGTATTTTATTTTTGTTGTTGTTGCATTTGTTTTCGTCACCGCCACCGTCGTTGTCGTTATGTGGATGAATTTCCTCAATTGTCAGTTTAATATCATCATCAGTGCACGATTGGTATTTGTAATGCATGCTTGCATGCAAGCATTGTTATTTACTCGATTAAAAACATGTTTAGGTGGTTGGTATGATAAATCTGGTCCATAAGGCTCTCTAATGAAGTGGGAAATTGCATATTGGGTAATGGTATTGCGTCAGTAGAGCAAACCCCCAACTTTTTTTTATAGTTTTTTTTTTTATTGGCCTAAAAGGAAGCATGGTGCCAATATTTGGGATATATCCGAAAAATATTGGAGATAGGTAGACCGATTTAGGCAATTTTTGTTTGTACCTTCACTTTAACCTCAAAAACACAAATTTCAGATTTCAATTTGGGGTCAATTACAAGGGGGCGTGCCTCCTGCTTTAACGAGCATATGGACTAAGCTGTAAAGTAGAATTTTATATTATTTGTTTATGTGTTTTTGGATCGAATGGAATATGCTAGTAGAATCTCATATAAGAATTTAGGGTCAAGTGTCGGGTGGCTCCCGAAATCGGTGGGTTTTGGGTGTATAAACCATCGGTACAATATGGGACTTACATGATAGGAAAGTACATGTTACATGTACATATAAAAGACTCCTTGACCCGGTGATATAACGACGTAATGGCTTACCATTGCGCACAGCGTACTTGGGAAGCAGAAGGCACATCCAAGGAACCCATGCTACGACCCAGAGTGTCAAAATGCTGCTAAAGCCAAGAATGCGGTATAAAGAAATACCTTGCAGCAACTCTCCGGATGAAAGAGAGGTATCGGGAAAAAAGCTGAGAAAGAAGAGGGGGATGGAATGTACAAAATTTAGAAATAAGTTTACTAATTTCGAACATTAAATCGATGACTACAGAAAATCTGGCAACAGATAGCGTCCTTAGGATAGGCAAAGCACATTTTCCCCAATTTTTATTGTTGCTGTAGAACTGTGTTGTGTTTATCTTGCGTCTGCTTGGTTCTGCTGAATATCTAGATCAAGAAACACTGCGATTAAGGTGGGGTGCGTCCAGAGTTATCGGGGTCTGATTCGAGTGGGTTTGGCTGGACAGTTAAACAGGTGACGTGTGTCGTACGGTCCCACTTCACAATCAGAAATCATTCCTGCACGTTGGCATCAATCCTTGCTCTGCTTGAGTTTAGGTGGCTGCATCTGCCGGATCGTAATTGAGTCAGAATTACTTTGTTTTACCGGCGAAGGTTAATTTCTTCAGGTGCAATGGGAAGCTGCCGTTTTCCAAGCACAACATTCACCGCATTTGCTACCGTGTCTGCATAAATGTTGTCTAGATCCGCTTGGTATGCCGCTTAATCTAGAAGTTTTCTCTTGATAGTAATAGTTTGATTACTAGTGTTAGAGGGGGTTCACAAATTAAATTCAAGGTTGTCAAGTAACTATTGGAAACCCCTTTATTTCAAGCCATGTTTGAATTTGGTATGCTTGCAAAATAAATAAGACTTCAGGATGACGCTTGCTGATACACGTTCCTCAGTTGGAACGGGGGCCTAATTCTCGCATCCGTTATCGAGCACGTTACTGTTTCTTCACAATAATTAATTTTTTGTTTTATGTGAATGAAATCTAAAAAATATGTGGCTTACGTACGGCCAAAGTACAATGTACAATTGGATAACATTAGAAGCTTTTTGGTGGTTAATTGACTCAATTTTTCGTTTGGTCATGTTTGCAGACAATTTGATAAGATTCTTTGCCAATTTTGCCTTAAGCACATTGTTAAATGTTGTCCAAATTAAAGGACCAAAAATGTGAATATGTTATAATTATTGTTTTATTTTATAAAATAAATACATCGATGTCAAATTGTTTGCCTAGTTTTTTGAAAACAGACGAAAATTGGTTATTTACGATAGGTGAATTGCTGCGGGAAAAACTCGTATATTTCTGTTCGATGTTTGGAATAGAATGTACGTTATCCGATCGTAAAAAGTCGATCGCGGATGCGAGAATTAGGTCTCAAGAAAGAACCTCTCCCAACCAAACGAGATTTCAGATAGAGAGAGAGAGAGAGAGCTTATCGTGTGATCATTTTAATATCCAGCTGGAGAAGATATGAATAGATATGACACACTATTCACAATGGACAACATGGTACTCGCCGATGCTGACGACATAGATATTATGGGTCGGACACCAGGCGTAGTAACTGCAGCCTTTGAAAAGTTCGAGAGGGAGTCAGTGAAATTGGGTCTGTTGCAGAGGTGTCAGATTAATTTGGAAGAAAATTGGCACTTTTCAAAAAAAAAAAAAAAATCGGCATTATCAACAATTCAATTTAAAAAAAAAATTGGAATATTTTTTCAACATTAAAACGCATAGTTTTAATAAAGAAATAAGTAAAAAGTCTTAAGATTGGCTGAAACTGGGTATGGAGCCACCATAATGGATATATTTTGACCGGGAAAAAAATACACCTTATATGATCTCCAACTATGACAATATTTACGTATTTATGGAGGTCACCGTTGTGCAGACGTTGGCATGCCCGCCTTTAACGCTAAACGCCTGGATTCGATTCCTGGCGTGAACATTAGAGAAAGTTTTCAGCGGTGGTTATACCGTCCTAATGCTGGCGACATTAGTGAGATACTTTGCCATGAATAAACTTCTCCCCAGAGAGGTGTCGCTCTGCTGCCCAACGTTCGGACTCGGCTATAAAAAGAAGGCTCCTTATCATTGAGATTAGACTTGAATTGGACTGCACTCATTGATATGTGTGAAGTTTGCCCCTGCTGGTATGTTCGTTCATGGACAAATTTACATTTGCAGAGGGGTGCAATATAGCCTAATCTTTCAATTTTTTGTTTTTGCGAAATCAGATAAATATTCGTCATTCATCTGATCAACCAAGAGAAAGATCTAAATGGTAGATATATAGAGAATTGGTCCGATTTAGACCGGATTTGCCGTGGATGTCGGGGGTCAAATACACTCTATATAACGAATTTTCGCAAATCAAGGCAAATGTGTCTCGCATGAACTTAAGTCTAAACGAATTTCGATATTCACAACAGATATGTTCAAATTACTTCAGATTGGAATATATAGGGATTTTATATAGGTTTAAAATTATTTTTATAGTAAAAATTGGAAAATGTACACTTTGCTATTTCTGTTCCAAACAGTTTTGAAAGATGATCTCCTTTTTACCTCAGTACACTGTCTGTATGTACAAGTGGGTGTGCATGTACTCAAGGAAAATCTATATGTACAGTTACTCAAAAAATTATTCGTATACCCACAGCTTTCAAATTCAAACTTGTTCGACAATGGCAATAAATAACATAAAGAAACAATTTAAAGTAAAAAAAAATTATTCGTACATCGCGATATTTTAAATATGTATGATGACAAATAGTCAACAAAAGTAATGTTTAATATTTTGTTAGCTTTGATAACGGCCTCTAAACGACAGTGCATACTTTTCAACAGGGTGGATGTGTCATTTGCAAAAATTTGTCCCACTGAGTCCTTAAGGCGGTTCTAAGGGATTCCTTTGATGAAATGTTATGTTTCCGAATTCTTCTTTCTAATAGCTCCCAGATAGTCTCAATGGGGTTAAGGTCCGGGGATTGATGAGGAGTTTTTAACTGCTTACAGTTATATAACAACCATTCACGCACAAGATATGACGTGTGCTTGGGGTCGTTGTCTTGTTGACACAAAAAGTTTGACAAGTCTAGTTCAAGTTTTCTCACACTGGCATGCAAATTATTTTTGAGAATGTTCAAATACATTTGCTTCTTCATATTTTCATTCACACATGTCATCAAGCCTACTCCAGATGCAGCCGTACATCCTCAAACCATTACATTTCCCCCACCATGCTTTACAAATGGAATAAGGTTCTTTGTTTGACTGCTATGCAAATGACTTTGACTTTTCTGCAAACGTTAGTGGGTCCATGAGGTCCAAATAAATTGATTTTAGATTCGTAGTATAATATTATACCTTCCCAAAAAGAATTGAGTTTATCAATGTAGCGTTTAGCGAACTCCAGCCGTTTCTGTTTGTTGATTTTGGAAATGAAAGGCTTTCGGCGTGCAACTCTACCTTTGTACCCAGCTTTTTGCAGGAAGTTCCTTGTAGTTTAGTGACTTACATTTTTATTGGTTGACTTCTTAATCTGTTCGGATATTTTTCTGCAAGAAGCGTTATTTTTGCAAGAAAAATCTCCCAAACACATTGTGTGCGAATAATTTGTTGCTCTTTTTTTCTTCATTTTTTGTTATTCCGCGTCCAAGATCTTGTAGGGACGTATAACAAGTTTTTTTTTTTGTCTTTTTGAGAGAGAATTGAGTGTATTATTAGATCCCAAAGAGCAAAGTTGGAAAAAATGGTAAAAATTGTGTCCTTTGTTGGCTTTTAAAATTTTATAAAGAATGTATGAATAATTTTTTGGGTCACTGTATATAGACATATAAGGGCTCTATCCCTTCAGAATGGGATAATTTTGAATGTCCCTCGTAAACTAAAGTATTCATCATGCATTTTAACGTATTTTACCTTTTTCGTTTATAAACAAATCTTTATATGTGTGTGTATGTGTGCTTTTGTCGTTTTCCTTTTTTTAAATGAGTTTCTTTCATTTCCTTTTTCCTCGCCCTCTATTAATACTTTTTTTGTATTTTTAATATTGTGCACTTGTTGAAATTTGGTATTTTTTTTGTATAGTATTTGTTTTGTTTTCTTCTGCGCTTTTCCTCCAAAATAATGTCATTGCACCCGGCGTTGGCGACTACGAATACGAATATGTTGTAGCGACCGCCTGCCGCCACCCCATTAGTTCGTTGAATTGTGTGACGTTATTTGGAGAAAAATAAAACGATAGACGACACTTGGTGTGTGCTGTTGACTATAGCTGGCTGCCTTTTGGCAGTACATACATACATTCATACAAATAAACAAACTCCCATAGAGAGAAGCAACATACATACCCGCACACTGTCAAACTTATATTCGAACTTTCCTTTCAATAAGATGCTTGCAAATGTAGATATGTATAAATATGTTTGTTGTCTTTCGCTAGCTCGTCAGGATGTTTATGGCACCGATGGTGATGTCGGTCGTCATTATCGTCATCACCATCATTGCCACCATCTCTCACACATTGAATGTGTGAGTTTTTACTTTGATATGCATAGATGTGTGTGTGTGTTTGTGAATGTGCACTTGTTTATTTATTTTTGATAATGATGTCAGGGCGTAGCCTTTTTTCCTCTGAGCATATTTCAAGGGGAAGAATGTGAGAGCTCCTTTAATTTTCTCCTTTCCTTCGTCACTTTCTTTGTCCTCCTCATGTATGGAGAGGTATTTGACATCTTGGGGTAACAGCCTGCCTAACACTACTTGGTTGACATTAATTAATAAGTTACAATATTTTGATTTATGAGATCATTAACGCCGCTTTCTTGTTCCAAATCTAATTTTTGTTCTTCCTTCTATTTCGATTTCAGGACCCTGCTGGTATATTTGAACTGATTGAAGTTGTCGGTAATGGCACTTATGGTCAAGTCTATAAGGTAAGAAGCAACATCTTAAAATGTGTAGTAAACTATGTACCTACCTAGTTTGTTAATTTAATTTTAATTTTTATGCTTCAATCTACAAAAAAAACTAGCCAAATGTAACAGTTTTTAACCTTTTTAAATTTAAATCTTTTTGTATTTAATCTCTCATTTTTTGTTGGATGATTAGGCAAATCTTTCAAATGGGTTGCGGACAATCTTTTTTTTATTATTATTCATTTTTCTAATGCCTTGTTTATGCATGCAAGCAATTCTTTTCTTCGAAGAAGTGTGACAAATTGTTTTTTGGTGTATTATCTGGCGATAAACTACTGCCATTTTTTATTTTTGATAATTGCGTGGCATTGGCTGACTGGTCGTAATTGGTGTTTGGTCATTTTGATAGCATAAAAGAAACTAATATATTAAAAAAAGCAATACCTATGCACATTTTTTAAGTTACTGTAAGTGGCCATGAATGCAGTTATCCATTTTGGCTTTAAACACAACACTGTGTAGTCCACATTTTTGCACACGCACAATATGAATACATGCATGCATGCACACATACTCGTACATCAAGTTTAAGCCGCCACTGTACGTACCACTCATCATTATTTAGTGTGCGGTGTGGGGGGGAGTGGTGGACTTTTGTGGTTCTGCTGCAAAATTCAGCTCTGGGAATAGTTAAAGAGACGTTGACATGTGAAGAATAATGAGTATGGATACTACTACTTAAAAATAGATAATTTTTGTTTCTTTATGATGTTGCTTTGTGTTATACTCTTTGGGGCATGGAAAAAAGGCTACAGCAGCGACGACAACAACAGCAATAACAACACAATAAGAAAATACCACTCACCATAGGGTTGAATAGAATTATAAACAAACAATAAAAAACATAAAAGGCAAGAATGAGTGAGTGCAAATTTAGGTTGTTCACTTTGCCTTCTTTTACACTGTCATCGTAGCCGTAGACAATGAAGTTCATAGTTGCAATGAGAAGAACGACAACAACACAGAACAGAAGCATCAGCACAGCAAAGCGGTTATTGTGTCAAGTGTTGTGTTGTCAACTTTTGTGCCGTTGACACCAAATCTTTTATGAGTCAACGAAACTTATTTGCAACGGCAAAAGGGTGTACACTCCACAAAGAAGGTTTAGGAAACAAAAGGCAGTTAGGTAGTAGGTTTATTTGAAAATTTTCTCGACAATTATATTATCCTTCAGCGCCATCGATGAGATTTGCTTGTAAATATGCATACAAATGCAAACGCCAACGGCAAAGGCGTTTTTCACCTTTATTTGCTCGTTGTATGCCTGCAAGTATGCTTACGAAAAAATCTTTATGTGAGTCGTAGAAACAAAGCACGGTTTAAAAACAGAATAGGCAAGGTTACAATGACAGTATGAATAACACTTAAGCTGCTATCACACGATATCGTGACAATACATGTGTGATAGCACCTTTGATTAGACAATATTTGTTTATTATGACACCACAGTAGAGATATAAAATCAACGCGCATTGTTGATTTTATCCTTCCAAAGTGTGTATATATGTATATCAACTATAAGTTTAAATGGCTCTTTAAACATCGTATGTAATTGGCGTCTTTTTGTGGCAAAGCGTTTGTAAACACACAATCACGGTATAGATGGAACATAGGTTCGATTCTCAGTAGCGCACAAAAACTTTCTACAATCTTTGAAAAAACTGTGCACTAGACGTTGTCAAAATGTAAACGGCTGTGGAGGGTTTCAAACGTTTCGTTCACAAAAAACCGTTGTTGGTTTACAAACATTTATGGTTGATTTTATAATATCTGTGTGTTGATTCACTTTTATGACCTAAGGGTGAACGCAATGCGCCTATCAAGGCTTCCTTATGCAACAACCTACATATCCCAACAAGTTCGGGATGGAACACTATCCAAACCTTCTTCCGATTTATGGGCCATGAAACCCCGTCGAAATACACACAGAGCACAACACTAACCGCGAATTGCCCAAACACCTTGTTCCAATACAATTCGGAGCTTCACCACGGTCCCAGGGGCTTCTGACAACCGCGGTATACTGAAAACTCCGGCCATTTTATAGCCAAAAGGTTACTGCCAGTTGCACTTCATATCGTCCCGGAATGGTCTACCCTATTCCCAAGATACACGACAGTTCTCACGAACTACGTGACACAAATCAGCTTCAACAAGAAATCAACAATAAGCACAACCCCCTCTAGAGCTGGCAAAATATCGATACTATCGACATTTAATTTTTTCTGAATATCGATTGATATTTTTCCTATCGATATTATCGGCAAAGTTCAAGTTTTTGCAAAATTGAACAGAAATAAGCGATTCAAAATTCTGAAAATGATATCTCTCCTGACTTCCAACTGACTTATTAAATTTAATTGTATTCGGTCTGTGCATTGATATTAGTACGAGGGTTGCCTTTTATATTTCGGGATTAGAGATCAAAAACAAATATTAATCATCGAAAACCGCTTTATTGTTTTTCAAAATATTCCCCATTAAGATCTACACACATTTGCATGCATTTGAGCCAATTGTCGAAGAACTTTTGCCACTCTGGTTGAAGTATCTCCAAAACATGCATTCTGTACGCATCAACCGCTTTTTCAGGTGTCGAAAAACGTTGACCTCTGATTTTTTACATACGGGAATAAAAAAAGTCATTCGGTGCTAGGACTATACGGCAGATGACTCATCAAATCGATGTTTTGAGTGCTCAAAAATGCAGTTGTTTGAGCCGTTTGAGTGAGAGCTCGCATTGTCGTGGTGAAGAGTGATCCGTCTACGGCGGTTGGTTTTCTTGATTTCTTGGAAGACAACTGGCAAACAAATGGCTGTGTACCACTCAGAAATGACTGTTCTGCGTTGTTCTAGTGGTACGATTGCGACATGTCCAGTTTTTCCGAAAAAAACAGGCGATCATTTGCTTGGAAGTGCTTCGAGCAACTTTTGCTGGATTTGGCTCATCTTGAAACACTCATACAGTCGACTACTTTCGGGCTCATACGCGTAAATTCACGATTCATCACCTGTCATGATGTCAAAGACGTGTTTCGAAGCACCGCTATCGTATTTTTGGAGTATTTCTTTCGACCAATCGACACGAACCTTTTTGAGCAATTGATAAATTGTTGGCGCACAGCATCAATGGTTTTTCAAATAACAACTGATTTTAGACGACCTTTATGAAATTTGTCTTGGAGTGAACTACGACCTCGGTCGAATTCACCGTACCATCGATAAACGGTGGTCCTTGAATTGAAATATTCAAAATTGTATTAAGTTCATCCATGCACTGTTGTTGAATTAATCCAATCCATCAATCCCATGGCAGCCGGTTGTACGCACCGGATTGACCCGATGGAATCTTCATCGGCAAGGGCTGCCGCCTCAGTGTACGTGTTCGTCTTTTTTCGTCATGGGAGAGGCACATCCCGGAGTGCCTTCTCCGTATGCTTCTGGTCCGTGCCGGGATTGAAAAGAACCCCGGACCCTGGTTCTGTTAAGTTTGCCAGAACCGCCTTCATCATCGGTCAGTGTCGGAGAGGTGTAACCGGTGCTTGGAGTGGGTACATTTCCGTTCTTGCTCTGGCCTAACTTCGCTACGGGAGTATAGTCATACTGGCTATGTCGCTAGGTGCTGTGCTAACATAGCCAGCAGTGGGTCACAAGCGTCGCCGTCGTCGCCTTCGGCGTCCTGGTCGTCGGACTATGTGACCCCCCCGACCTCTCCCGTACGGCAATTTATGCAACGACAGCACCCTAGCCCTACTATTGCCAGGCCAGTGTCGGGAAATGTATCGTTCTTGCAGTTAAACTGCAATGGGCTGCGAGGCAAGATTGATGAGATTGTAGGTTTTATGAGTCGGAAGAGCATATCGGTCACAGCGATCCAGGAGACAAAACTGACTAACACCTGCAGCTTGCACAGTTGTCACGGCTACAATGTGCTACGTAAGGATCGCTCAAGGAATGGAGGTGGGGGATTGGCCTTCGTTATACACCATTCCGTGCAGTATAGACCTATCTCGCCTGCGCTTGACGCTAGTGGCCCATACATGGAATGTATGGGGGTAGCAGTCAGGTCTGGTACTGCCGTGATAGAGATATACAACGTGTATATACCGCCGGTTGGTAGCTGTGTCCCGACTAATGGCCAGGCCTACAGCCCCGACATAAGTGGGTTGCTATCTGGCCATAGTCGTCTGGTTCTGGGGGATTTTAATGCACATCACTCGTCATGGTATTCTCCCCTAGGTAACGACCAGCGTGGCATAGCTTTGGCAGAGAAGATAGATAGCTCCACGTTTTGCACGGTGAATGAGGATGCCCCCACTAGGATTACGAGGAGGTGCAGCAGCTCGCCAGACATCTCAATCGCATCCCCTGATCTCCTGAGTGACGTATCCTGGCAAGCCGTCATCTCTTTGGGGTCAGACCACCTCCCCATAATTCTCACCATCGACCGACCACCCGACTTCACAACCTCTGAGCGCCGGACGTTCATCAATTACAAGAAGGCCAATTGGACCGGCTTCAGAGAGTATACCAATCGCCGCTTCAATGAACTGCCACCCCCCTCTGATTTGCTTGTGGCCGAGGGGAAATTCCGAGACATCATCAACGCAGCAGCCGCTCGCTTTATACCAGCCGGTCGAATACCGCAAGTGCGACCCAATTTCCCGGCGCAAGCAGTGGTACTCGCAGACGAGCGTGATGAGATTCGTGCTATGGACCCCGCTAACCCCAGAATCAGCGAGCTGAATCTGGAAATAAACAGGGTAGTCAACGAACATAAGCGGAATTTGTGGCTGGAACACTTGGAGCAATGTAACTTAGGCACCGGTGCAGGCAAATTGTGGGCCACTGTTAAGTCTCTCTCGAACCCCGGTAGACGGGACGACAGGACCTCAGTCACTTTTGGCGAGTTAACCGTGACTGATCCGAAGAGATGCGCCAGGTTGTTCAACCGTCAATTTATTGTGCATCCCGAGAGAGACAGGGCAAGGAGGAGAGCCATTCGCCGTATTCGTGGTCTCCGAGCCGATGAGCAGCCATCACAATTTACCGTGGGCGAAGTTACGAATGTCATCCGTGGCGCCAAACCTTCCAAGGCGTTGGGCCCCGACGGAATCTCTACATTGATGCTGAAGAATCTGGATTTACCTGGAGTTGAGTACCTTACCACTGTCCTTAACCTGTCATTGAACACTCTTATAGTTCCCGATGTCTGGAAAATGGGCAGAGTGATCCCGCTACTGAAGCCTGGTAAAGACCCGAGTTTGGGGGAGTCGTATAGACCGATCTCCCTTCTCTCACCAGTGGCTAAGACGCTTGAGGCATTACTCCTCCCGAGCCTCGTAGGAGAATTTCCATTGCCCGAGCATCAACACGGATTTCGGAGAATGCACAGCACAACAACAGCTTTGCATGCCATCACCACACACATTTGCCGTGGCTTCAATCAACCCAGGCCATGTGATAGGACGGTCCTCGTGGCACTGGACCTATCGAAGGCATTCGACACGGTCAGCCATGCCAAATTATTTGAGGACATCGCCAACACGTCCCTCCAGCCAGGCCTGAAACGTTGGGTCGCGAATTATCTGTGTGGCCGCCAGTCATTTGTGGAATTTAGGGATAAGAAGTCAAAACACCGTAGAGTGAAACAGGGAGTTCCCCAAGGTGGGGTGATATCTCCGGCTCTGTTTAACCTCTACCTATCCTCCATCCCACCTCCTCCAGACGGCATAGAGATCGTATCATATGCGGACGACTGTACGATCATGGCATCAGGCCCCCCAACCATTGATGACATCTGCGATAGGTTGAACGTCTACCTCAACGAGCTTGCCTCATATTTCGCTGCAAGAAATCTGAAGATATCCGCCACCAAATCTTCAGCCACACTGTTCACTACAAATACGCGTGAGGTGAATTCTGAGCTGACTGTGATGGTCGATGGAGAAATGATTCCGACCATCAAGTGTCCCAAAATACTTGGCGTTACATTTGACAGCTCCTACACTTTCTCCCCACATGCCACAGCAATCTGCAATAAAGTCAAAAGTAGAAACAAGGTCCTCAAGTCACTCGCTGGCAGCACTTGGGGTGCAGACAAAGAAACCTTGTTGACCACGTACAAAGCAATTGGCCGGTCTGTGGTAAGTTATGCAGCGCCAGTGTGATCACGTCAACTTTGTGACACGCAGTGGAATAATATTCAGATCTGTCAGAATGCCGCCCTCCGAACTGGGACGGGCTGTCTCCTTAGTTCTCATGTGGACCACCTCCATCAGGAGACAAAGATCCTACCAGTGCGAAGACATAACTACATGCTGTCTAAGCAATACCTTTTGGGCTGTTATCGCAGAAATCATCCAAATCATCATCTTGTGGATAGATACCCACAGCCCAGAAGCCTTAAGGTTGATCTACACGATCTAGAGCGTGAGGTCCAGCGCTACAAGAGAGAACCTCTAGATCAAGCGGCATATCAAGCGGGTCTGAACAACATTCATGCAGACACGGTAGCAGACGCGTTAATTGGCTACCGGGTGAATGTAGTCCTTGGAGAACGACCGCCACCCATTGCACCCGAAGAAATCGACCTCCCCCGGCAAACCAGAGTGGTTCTGGCTCAATTACGTTCCGGCAGATGCAGCCGCCTCAATTCCCACAGAGATAGGATTGATGCCGACGTGCAAGATGTATGTCCCGATTGTAACCAGGGACCGCACGATACACGTCACCTGTTTAACTGCCCGGCCAGACCCACTCGACTTAGACCCAGATCCCTGTGGACGCATCCCATCTTAGTCGCGGAGTTCCTGGGTCTTGACACTCAACAGAATCAAGCAGACGAAAGATAGTACACAATAAACTGCTGCAACAACAACAACAACATTAATCCACGTCGAAAGTCGTAAAAAATTATCGCACGAAAATGTCCACGATTTAATTCCATTTTTTGGGCGTGATGAATCTTTTAAGTTACTGTAAACAAGACAAATAACCTCGAAAATGTGAAGCTTTACGATAGAGCTGTCAGTTGGGATATTGCAACACAAGGGTTGTCCAATCCCGAAATATAAAAGGCAACTCTCGTACTATATAAAGGGTGATTTTTTTGAGGTTAGGATTTTCATGCATTAGTATTTGACAGATCACGTGGGATTTCAGACATGGTGTCAAAGAGAAAGATGCTCAGTATGCTTTGACATTTCATCATGAATAGACTTACTAACGAGCAACGCTTGCAAATCATTGAATTTTATTACCAAAATCAGTGTTCGGTTCGAAATGTGTTCAAATTTTGACAAATTTTGTTCAGCGATGAGGCTCATTTCTGGTTGAATGTCTACGTAAATAAGCAAAATTGCCGCATTTGGAGTGAAGAGCAACCAGAAGCCGTTCAAGAACTGCCCATGCATCCCGAAAAATGCACTGTTTGGTGTGGTTTGTACGCTGGTGGAATCATTGGACCGTATTTTTTCAAAGATGCTGTTGGACGCAACGTTACGGTGAATGAACACATTTTGAACCGAACACTGATTTTGGTAATAAAATTCAATGATTTGCAAGCGTTGCTCGTTAGTAAGTCTATTCATGATGAAATGTCAAAGCATACTGAGCATCTTTCTCTTTGACACCATGTCTGAAATCCCACGTGATCTGTCAAATACTAATGCATGAAAATCCTAACCTCAAAAAAATCACCCTTTATATATCTCCTGATTTTTAATTCTCATTTTCGTTTGAAATATATCTGATGGGAAATTAACGATAGAATCGTTGCTATCGATATTTTTTATTAGAAACATCGAAAACGTCGAATGTTGGGATTATCGGTAAATTGCACGCTTTTCCACCTTCGCGAATGACCGGAACCACACAATCCTATGGCAGCCGCTTGTACGTACCGGATTGACCGGATGGAGTCCTTCACCCCGCCTCAGTGTACAACCACTGCTATTTACATCAACATAAAACAAATCGTAAGTCACCATACCATTAGGTTAGGTTGTCAAAAGGTCTGTCCGTCCATTCCCTTTGAAGCGCCTTGAACCGCTAGTGCTGCATCTATCTTCTCAGCATTTCAATGGAAATCCCTTGAATCTCCTTTATGTCAAAAGGAGTGAGCCACTCCTACGCATTAATGGAATTCCCTTTTTCACTTTGTACACGGCAGGCAAGTACGCGAGCATAGTCAACCTCTGCCAAGAGAGGATATTTTTCCCTCTCCAGGACAGGACGTTCGTAACTATTCAATGCCACACTGGTCTCGGAAGCAGCAGACAGCCTTGTATGACAGAATTGAAGATGTATTAAATCAAAATGTCAAACTTTATTTCCCTAGTACGGGGATGTACTCTCATCGCAACCTCCCGAAACTATTAGCCTTTCCAGTAGATATAGGGTACGACTCGGGCACAATCCCTCGTACCAGGGAAATAAACTTTTACATACCGGATGAGGATCGATTTGACATGATCTGTCACAGCCTTCCAAATGTTTTTACACATTTGTCCAGTCCAGTCGTACCATCTATGCCAGGCTATCTTCCGCTCCCAAACCGGCGGACATTGTCCACTATTTCGACTCTTTCCAAGCTTGCGCTCTTGTTCCAAGAAGTTACGGCCCACCTAAGTTAGGTTTGGATGCCACAGTGGCGCAGAGGTTAGCATGACCGCCTATGACATCGAAAGTCTGTATTCAAATCCCGGCGTAAACATCAGAAAAAAATAATTTCAGCGGTGTATTGCTTTACTTAATCGGACTTCACTCAATGATATGAGAGGTGTATCCACTGTTTCGTAATGGAATGCTCATGGGAAATTTAGTGGTAGGTTAGCTTCATGTGGCAGTCTATAATCAGATTCACTTAGACGTTTCACTGTGATATCATAGGGACAGGGGAAGGAAGATGCCTTAAAATTCCCAACGTTAACTATGCAGATCACTTTAAAAAGCCCATGAACTTGCGAACGTTCACATCCGCCAATTAAAATAGTTTCTGAAAGAAATTAGAACCTTAAGAACAGTCATCTCTTCCTCGACGCCCTCGCATCTTCTTCACAAGTCTTGATTTACAACTTTCAGTCCAGGAGCAGGTTTTCCGGTCCCACACAATGACTGAGACGTCTGTTCTAGCCAAAGACAGAAAAGCGGTACATCTCTAGATTGGGGCACATAATTTTGGAGTCTTTGTGATCATCTGTCATTGATTGTCCTTCGGGCCTCATCCTTGCATGTTGCTAGAGGCATACCCACAGACTCCAATTCCCCTGTTATTTTAAATGTAGGTCAGAGTTTCGCAAGTTCGTCTGCTCTACAATTCCCTGGGAAATCTGTGAGAACCTGCTACCAGGTCAGATAAATTTTATACTGTTAAACCATCTCGTTGAAAGATCTGCGACAGTCGAGGGCGGTTTTTGAATTCAGAAATACATCCCCTAAAATTCATTTCGTTTCACATTAAAGAAATTTTCGCCAAGTAAACTTCTTTTCTGAAAACGTTGAATTTTGTTTACGATAAAAGTGCATGTTTTTTTTTGCAATAAATTCTTGCAAGAATTTGTGACAAAAATTGATTTTTTTTACGGACATTACCTTTCATTCTTGATGTATAAAATGTTATTCGGAGTTTCAACTAGGTTTTCTTTACGTAAAAATTAATTTCAAAAAAATGCCTATGTATATGAAACATTCTTTTTAATTTTTAATTTTAAAATAGATTGTGCATGTTGAAAACGACGCCAAGTCCAATTTAATGTTGTTAGATAATTCTAACTCAAATTTTTACCAATTATAAGCAGATCTAAGTTGGTAATTCATACTCTTTTAGAGTATATTTGGATTTATTTCGATGTTATGATACAAAGTTATATTAAAAGCCTTCCATGTTGCTCTAATGACTTTTGTCATTGGACGTACCTATGGCAAAACTTGAAAATTTGTCAATTTCCGAGTTTACCATTCGTCCATCAATTTTTATGCATCACTGGTCTATACGCTTAAATACTCGCTCTCTCTCTCTCTCTTTCTCCTGTAGCAGAGACGCAAGACGCGGCTATCGAAACACTTTTGCCATTGAAGAGTTTTTGGTTTTACAACAAAAGAAAGGTACTTTCACCGTAGGCAAAGTTGCTAAAGGATTTATAATAAACAAAGTTAGTTACATTCAATAGTCCTACGTTTATGGCTAACGGTTGATATGTTTAGGCGAAACGTTACATAGTTACAATAAAAGAAAAACTCCGTAA
Source organism: Stomoxys calcitrans (assembly GCF_963082655.1). Classification (NCBI taxonomy): domain Eukaryota; kingdom Metazoa; phylum Arthropoda; class Insecta; order Diptera; family Muscidae; genus Stomoxys; species Stomoxys calcitrans. Next base: position 168,249,715 of record NC_081552.1, on the reverse strand, counting down.
AAAGAGTTTGTTTCTGGTAAAAATGTCTGAAACGTTTTGTATTTGCACTCCGCACGTTCTCCACGTGAAAGGTCTTGTTTTTCTATAAAAGGATTTGTTTTACATCTCTTTTATTTATTTATTTTTTTTTTGTTTATTATTTTTACTATTAGATTGAGGACAGCAAATTGCCATTTCTAGAATCTTTGTGGTAGACACACAACAAATTCTATTATGGTTTATGTTTTTATTGCTGTTTTGTCGTCTCGATCGTCACATCAACGTCAACGACTCTTTTGTGTGATTTTTATTGTTTTGCTTAAATGAAGCATCACCGTCATCTTCATCATGTTTCTACGATGATGTTTTATTAAAGTTTTTCAGTTGTTATTTTAATCAGTGGATTGCTGTCTGTGCGGCTGTTGCTTGAACTTGTAGCAGTCAATTTACTTCACCCCACGTATGCCGCTAACGTGCTATGCCGTAAAACCGTCAGCCGACAGTCGCCAATCGCCCGCTAATGAATGTGGTAATGCAGTTAGTGCGTCATGCCATCTCTTTATCCATTCATACACATATTTCATATGTGTGGCTGCGTTTGTCATGTCAAACGTTGTGCATTCGTGTGCATGTGTTGAGGATGCGTTTAGCGCTTTTATGAGAAAGTGTGTCTGTGCGGGAATTCATGCGTATGCACTTTGTGGGGGTCAAGATGGGATTTGTCTGCTGAACGAATGAATCAACGACCGCCAGTGTACAACGACTTTGCCATGCCTTTTTGTTTTCCCCCACTCCTTATATTTTCCTTCTGTCTCACTCTGGTGTTTTTTTTTTTTAAGAAAATGACAGCAGCAACTCAGACTCATTTGCCCCCTGTTAGCCATTGACTATTTTCTTGTTGTTGTCTACTGCCCTTATGCTATTTTTATACCCTCCACCATAAGATGGGGGGTATACTAATTTCGTCATTCTGTTTGTAACTACTCGAAATATTCGTCTGAGACCCCATAAAGTATATATACTCTTGATCGTCGTGACATTTTATGTCGATCTAGCCATGTCCGTCCGTCTGTCCGTCCGTCCGTCCGTCCGTCTGTCTGTCGAAAGCACGCTAACTTCCGAAGGAGTAAAGCTAGCCGCTTGAAATTTTGCACAAATACTTCTTATTAGTGTAGGTCGGTTGGTATTGTAAATGGGCCATATCGGTCCATGGTTTGATATAGCTGCCATATAAACCGATCTTGGGTCTTGACTTCTTGAGCCTCTAGAGTGCGCAATTCTTATCCGATTCGAATGAAATTTTGCACGACGTGTTTTGTTATGATATCCAACAACTGTGCCAAGTATGGTGCAAATCGGTCCATAACCTGATATAGCTGTCATATAAACCGATCTTGGGTCTTGACTTCTTGAGCCTCTAGAATGCGCAATTCTTATCCGATTGGAATGAAATTTTGCACGACGTGTTTTGTTATGATATCCAACAACTGTGACAAGTATGGTTCAAATCGGTCCATAACATGATATAGCTGCCATATAAACCGATCTTGGGTCTTGACTTCTTGAGCGTCTAGAGGGCGCAATTCTTATCCAATTTGAATGAATTTTGGCACGTAGTATTTCGTTATGATATCCAACAATTGTGCCAAGTATGGTTCAAATCGGTCCATAGCCTGATGTAGCTGCCATATAAACCGATCTTGGGTCTTGACTTCTTGAGCCTCTAGAGTGCGCAATTCTTATCCGATTGGAATGAAATTTTGCACGACGTGTTTTGTTATGATATCCAACAACTGTGCCAAGTATGGTTCAAATCGGTCCATAACCTGATATAGCTGCCATATAAACCGATCTTGGGTCTTGACTTCTTGAGCGTCTAGAGGGCGCAATTCCTATCCGATTTGGCTGAAATTTCGCAAGACGTTTTTTTTTGTTACTTTCAACAACTATGTCAAATAAAGTACAAGTCGGTTCATAACCTGATATAGCTGCCATATAAACTGATCTGGGATCTTGACTTCTTGAGCCTCTAGAGGTCGCAATTATTATCCGATTTGACTGAAATTTTGTACGACGGATTCTCTCATTACCATTAACATACGTGTTTATTATGGTCTGAATCGGACTATAACCCGATACAGCTCCCATATAAATCGATCTCTCTATTTTACTTCTTGAGCCCACAACGGGCGCAATTCTTATTCGAATTGGCTGACATTTTACACAGGTCTCCAACATATAATTTAATTGTGGTCCAAACCGGACCATATCTTGATATCACTCTAATAGCAGAGCAAATCTTTTCTTATATCCTTTTTTTTGCCTCAGAAGAGATGCCGGGAAAAGAACTCGACAAATGCGATCCATGGTGGAGGGTATATAAGATTCGGCCCGGCCGAACTTAGCACGCTTTTACTTGTTTTGTATGTTTTGTTTGTTCTCGGTGAATTATTTACTTGAATGAACTTTTATTGCAGCGTCAATTTAGATAAATTTCAAATCAATTTAATCTAGAGTTATATTCATCTAAAGTCCGTTGCCCTGTGTTTTAAAGCCATAAAGGTGAGATAGCAAGAGAGTGAGAGAGATAGGGTCTCTATCATTTGGGGATATTAAGAGTAATTTCATGTACTATTTATTTAGAATTTGTTCGAGAATTTTTGTAAAAATTTTCTATAATTTCTTTAATCAATGATTAAATGTTTAGTATTAAAGATAATAATAGCTTAAATATAAAATCAAGTAAAAACCCACCACGCATTCTGCTGAAAATCTCCACAATTCAGCTAAGTTGAAGAGCATATATGTTTGCACCTTAGGTACCCAAATTCTATCAAATCTGCCAAAAAAATGAAGCTTCAGGGGCCGTTGAAGTCTAATCGGGAGACCGGTTTACATGGGAACTATGCCAGGTAATAGACCGATTAGAACAACACTTACGATGGTTGTTGGAAGTCATAATAAACCAATTCGTGCATTAAGGTTTCCAAGGGAATTAAGGTTTCTAAGGAATTATTAAATCGGGAATAGAACGATTTATACCGTACGTAGGAAAAACATCTCATAAAATGTTTCATTTAAAAATGTAATTAAAAATTAATTCGATTCAATTAAAAAATTAATTGATGCAATCATAATAATAAAATTTTTAATTTTCTATTAAAAAATTAATTGAATCAAAATTTTTTTTAATTGAATCGAAACGCTTCTTTTATAATATGTGCACTGTAGCCTTTAATTGATTTTACTTAAGCACCAGGACTGGACTGCAGGACTGCACTCTTTGATATGTGAGAAGTTTGCCGCTGTTCCTTAGTGGAATATTCATGGACAAAATTTGCATTTTACCATATTACATATCGTCCCCTATAACATAACTGGAAGGAGATTTAGGGGGCCCATACGTCCCACATTTCGGTAAATTTATAGCAATCCCATGGTAAATGTTCTACGAACCGTATATCAAAAAAAGTTTTAAAAAATATCAATAATTTTTTAAACTGGATCAATCAAAAAATTAATTGAAAATTACAAAAAATTGCAATAATTTTTTTTTAAGTGGATCGATACAAAAATTAATTGAAAATTTCAAAATTTTTAATCATCTCTTTTAATTGAAATTTGTTCAATTACTTCTTCAAAAACGGTGATTGATATTATCATATTTGTGATTAAAGTATTTCCAATTAAAAAAATAATTGGATCAATTAATTTCGTGATAGAAGGCGAATTTTATTTATTTTCTGTGTATTGGACAGCGTTTTTTGAAGTCGTAACTGTCCCATACGGGATAACTGTGAGCACCACACGGACTGGAACTTTAAGCACCGACTTGTGTGGTGTTTATCGTTATCACGGGAGCTTAACTGAAAGCTACCGGGCGTGGAGTAGCTGCAGTGGCAGCCAGCGATTTCCTAACTACGCCATGCCAATGGTACTCAAAATGACAAGGCAAGCTAATGGCGTCTTGAACTAACCAATTAGCAACAACAGCATTTATTTCCCGGGTTAGAGGCGGCCAGAGACGAGCATCGGTTTGTTGGAGCAACCTGCTCGCGACATCAAGGGATACATATGCGATCCAATATAACCCATGCGGTTGTGGCGTTGGGTCAGTAACTTACACCCGTAAAGCTAAGGAGTGTTTAGAGAAACAAGAGAATAGTAAAAACGGGCTCTACCCTTACGTTGAGGACCCACAAAAAAAGACTATGATCTGCACCTAGAACGTCCAGACCCTTTATAGAGAAGGTGCAGTATACACACTGGCGGATGTATTGGAGAAGTACAAGACAGATAAAACCGCTATAGCTGGCATAACACGAGGTATGAATTTGGCTGCGGATTTGAGGTAAGTCGGAGACTTGTCCTTGTCTCCATCTTTACTCTGGTGGATGAGAGACTTGCCACAATCCGCATAAAGGCCAAACTCTTCGACATGCCCCGACAGAAGACAATGACGAGCAGACCAAGAAGATTTTCTACGAGCGCATGGAGATATTAAAATTGTTCTGGGGGATTTTAATAGCGAAGGAAATATCTTTGGCCTAACAGTCGGAAAATTTATCCTCCTAATAGATTTCGCCGCGTGATTGTCCCCAGATCAAGAAGTAAGAACCAAATTGATCAAGTTGTGATAGATGGAAGGCAATCATCCTGCGTGTTAGATGTTCGATCGATTCGAGGAGTGAACATAGATTCGGATCATTACCTTGTTGCAGCAAAGGTTCGCACGCGTTTGAGCATGGCACAACACATGGCAACGGCATACTCCACTCGACTGACCCGACTGCTGTCCCGATGTTATAACAGCGCAATGGCAAATTCATTACCCACTCCATGAAAAATGCCGCGAAATCTTTATCCTCACTCCTCCAAGCAACCCATGCTATGACCAAGAGTGTCGAGATGCTACTGAAGCCAAGAATGCGGCGTACAGATCAACTCTAAAAACAGCAACAACGCGCCAGATGAAGGAGAGGTATCGGGAGAAAAGAGAGAGGAGAAACGTCTATTCCGCAGAAAGAAAAAGGAAATGGAAAGACGTGAGTGTAAGCGAATCGAGATGTATAATAGTCAGAATGAAGTACGGAAATTTTACCGAAGAATCAAACATCAAACCGATGGCTTTGGTGATGGCACATCCTCCTGCAGAGACAAAGGAGGAAATCTGGTCACTTATAGAGATAGTGTGCTGAGGACATGAAAATAAATTTTTTCCAGCTGCTGGTGGCCGACGATGGCGGCGAAGAGGATATTGCAGCAACGATGCTGATGATGATATAGAATGTTTATATCCTAAATAGAATGAGGTCCAAGTAGAAATGACCCGACTGAAAAACGACAAGGCAGCAGGAGCCGATGGGTTGCCCGCTGAACTAGTTAAGACCTAATGCGACACGCTGATAAGGCGTATGCATCAGCTTGTCTACGCAATCTGGCTAGAAGAACGCATACCCGATGCTTGGAACCTTAGCATACAATGTCTAGTACACAAGAAAGGAGACAAGACGGAATGTGCCAACTACAGAAAAATAAGTCATCTCCCCAACGCATACAAGATACTCTCGAGCATACTTTGTGAAAGACTAGAACCTAAAGTCGATGAGATAATTGGGACCTATCAATGTGGCTTTAGACCTGGTAAATACACCTTAGACCAGTTATTCACTCTACGCCAAATCCTGGAAAAGACCTGAAGAGGACAAGTCAACTCTTACCACCTCTTCGCTGACTAAAAAAGACGCAGCAGCCCAATACGTTCAAAGGTATTTCAAGCCATGTCTGAGTTCGGTATCCCTGCAAAATTAAATAGACTTTGCAGGATGACACTTACTGATACACATTCCTCAGTAAGAATCTCTCGCAACCATTAAATACCAAACGAGGTTTCAGACAAGGAGACATCCTATCGTGTGATCTCTTTAATATGCTGCTAGAGAAGGTTATACGAGATGCAGATGTGAATAGATATGGCATACTACTCGCAAGAAAAAACGTGCTGCTGGCCCATGCCCATGACATTGATAATGATCGCTCACCGGAAGTAGTAGCTGCGAGCCTTGAAAGAATGGAAAGAGAAACAGCGAAAGTGGGTTTGGCAGTAAATGGAGATAAGACAAAGTGGATGCTATCAACTCCCACAAAGCTTTGTACACCCGAGCAGATAAAGAAAATGGAGAAACTTGGTAAGCACAGCTTATAGATAGTCAGGAACTTTATGTACATCGGCACCGCCGTAACCGAAAAGAATGACACCTGTTTTGAAATAAAGCGAGGAATAATATTGGCAACAAGATGCTACTTTGGATTAAGCAAGCAGGTTAGAAACTAAACCACCTCTTGACAGATTACACTATACGAGTCACTGATACTACCCGTTGTTGTTATATGGTTCCGACGGATGGGTACATGTGAAAGCAGACGAGGCAGTGCTTGGAGTGTGTGAGAGAAAGATTCTTCGTAAAAAATATGCCCCAGTTTGCGTTAATGGAGAACGAAATGTATTAGCTGTATTTCAACGTACAATGTTACCAAATCGTATAATCTGTGAAATAATTCTGGAACTTTTGAACAGATAGAGATATGTACACAAAACTTTATGAAATTTGGGGACATACTCGAGGTGACACTATGGTTCACCTCGAGTATGTCAAATTTTGTTCTGCTTGCCAAACAGTCATTTATGGACTGTTCGGCTTGATTTACGCGGTCAGCATACAAGATTTTTTGTATTACACATTTTTGGAAAGGTAGTTCAGAGGACTATTGCCTTAAAAAATTTCGCGGCAAAATTTCGAACATGAATTATACGTTTGGAGCAAAATCGAAAAAATTAAAATTATTTTTTTTTAAATGACGTGTAACTTTGAGGAGTTATAAAATCAGAAGGCATAGAGATATTATCATGATTTTTTTACAGTATATGGATAGAATTGTGGTTTAATGGTGCCTTGGTATCGTTGCTGTGCGACTTGAGTAATTTGAGGAACAAACATGTTTGTCAATTTTGGGACGGCCTTAATATATATATTAGTTGGTCAAATCGGGACGTGCGCAGCATTAATGCATCTGCATTTAGTTTTTTTTAAACACACAAAAAAGTCATGAAGGAAATAATGATGTAACTTTTTTTTTGCAAAAAAATGCAAAATTTAAATTTTTTCGGAAATTTTAGATTCTGAAACAAAGAACTTTTGATAGGAAACGACAATTTGCACATTTTTTAATACTCGTAGAATTTTATAACCTTTCTAACGATGTCTAAAAATTTGCAATCGGTTTTCAAATAGCCTTCCAATTTCAGAAATACCGACCAAAGCTTGACAACAATTTTCAAAAAAAAAAAACCGTTGTAAGTCCAATAACGCATAAACCATTAGAGATATACTGGACAGGGTTTTACGAGCTCTATTTAATCAAGTCGATCGGTCCACAAATTACTGTTGGCAAGCAGAACAAAATTTGACATACTCGAGGTAACATACTTTCAAGCCCCATGGATCAGCCTCTGGACCCATTAGGGTCCCCAAATTTTGCATACTTATTGGAAAGCACCTCAACATTGACTACATAAAGTTTCGTGTACATATCTCTATCTGTTCAAAAGTTCCAGAATTATTTCAAAGATTTTTCGACTGTGCGACGTTAGTTAGTTAAACGTATCCAGATATGTAACGTAATGCGTTGGCTAGGTCATGTTGTCAGAATGTGTGAAGAAGCTCCAGCGAAGAAGTCTTTTGAAGACGAGCATTGTGGTACATGCAAACTGGGGGACCAAAACTCAAATGAAAAAAACCCAAGTTGTGTAAGACATCGCGAAACATGGTGTCAAAGATTTTAGATGGCGCACATAAGATCTAGGTGCTTGGAACACTATTTTAAGTTCGGCTAATGGAACAAATGTTCAGTCATAGCCAATTACAGTAAATCGGATAACAATTTCTGCATTGGCTCAAGAAGTAAAATCGAGAGATCGGTTTATATGGGAGCTATATCAGATTATACACTGATTTGGACTGTTGTTGGCAAGATCATTGACACTATGTACAAAATCGGAAAATAATTGCGGCTTCTAGAGGCTCACGAAGTCAATTCAAAGGGTCACACAATCACCAACAACCTACATAAATAAGAAGCAGCTGTGCAAAATTTCATGTCCGTGAAGATAAAGTTAACTTTAACTTTAAATGCCAATTATCTCAAATACTGTCGACTCTTTGGATATTTTGCTTTTTGATTTAGATCATAGGCATCAAGAGGGCACCCCGCACCCCTCTTAGTTTTTGCACAGTGGGCCATTCTGCTAATTCCAACTTTACCTTTAAATGCCAATTATCTCAAATACTGTCGACTTTTTGGATATTATGCTCTTTGATTTAGATCCTAGGCATCAAGAGCTTCCTTCACTATAAGTGGGTACCCAGCACCCCTCTTAGTTTTTCCGCTTTTCGCTTTGGACTTTTTGATGTTGTAGATTTATCCCTTATACATTTTTTACTTTGTTAGATAAATTTTTACAAAATTCGCAATGTTTGTGGTCCTTATAGTGGTCTTGGAATTGGAATTTTTGGAATTTTTTCATTATTTTTCTTGATTTTATTTTTAGATCTTTTCTGTTAGATTGTTAGCACAGCTCTTCTAAGCTCGTAACAGGAGCTGCTAATTGGATGAGTTTGTGTCTCTGCTAGTTAAAGTTAACTTTATCTTCACGGACATCAAAATTTCAACTAGCTGGCCTTATGCGTTCGACCGCGATCGTGAGTTGTAAAGACCGACGGATGGACATGGCTAGATAGACTAAGAATGTGAAGGTCAAGATCAAAAATATACATATATACTTCATGCAGTCCCAGATATATATTTCGAATAATATTTCGATACCCACCCCATCTTATGGTGCTGGGTATTTTAAAAATAAACTTTTGCTTTTTTATAATGACATTCTGTTTTTTTTTTATAATTTTCAGCAAAAGCTAAAGGGTGATTTTTTTGAGGTTAGGATTTTCATGCATTAGTATTTGACAGATCACGTGGGATTTCAGACATGGTGTCAAAGAGAAAGATGCTCATTATGCTTTGACATTTCATCATGAATAGACTTACTAACGAGCAACGCTTGCAAATCATTGAATTTTATTACCAAAATCAGTGTTCGGTTCGAAATGTGTTCATTCACCGTAACGTTGCGTCCAACAGCATCTTTGAAAAAATACGGTCCAATGATTCCACCAGCGTACAAACCACACCAAACAGTGCATTTTTCGGGATGCATGGGCAGTTCTTGAACGGCTTCTGGTTGCTCTTCACTCCAAATGCGGCAATTTTGCTTATTTACGTAGCCATTCAACCAGAAATGAGCCTCATCGCTGAACGGTGAATGAACACATTTCGAACCGAACACTGATTTTGGTAATAAAATTCAATGATTTGCAAGCGTTGCTCGTTAGTAAGTCTATTCATGATGAAATGTCAAAGCATACTGAGCATCTTTCTCTTTGACACTATGTCTGAAATCCCACGTGATCTGTCAAATACTAATGCATGAAAATCCTAACCTCAAAAAAATCACCCTTTATTAACCCGAATTGCTCAAGCGTATTTTTAAGGCCAATATTTGATACTTTAATAAAAAGAAGGATGAAAAGGATTGATATATTCGGCTTCCAAATACACATAGGGCTGGAAACAAGTTATTTTAATGAGGATTCCATGGCATGATAACATTACATGATAATGCGGTCATTTACACCAAATAATTGCCATTTTGAGGATGACTTCTGTTTGGGCTTCTTTATTTGTTTAAAAATTGAGTTTTTTTTCCTTGCTTATTAAATTATTTTTCATTTGTGGATTCATCAAAAGATTTCGGAGTTAATTTGTTATTTCTATTTTGTTTGCCTTTCTTATGTCCTTTGTCTTAAAAATTAATTCAAATTTAATTTCTACTCTCAAAATTGGCAGCTGGCGTTGGTAAAGCACATTTTCATTGTGAAAAATAGTTTTTTTTTTCAAATTTTTGCCAAACATTGATGTGTAGGATAAGATATGGAATTGTTTATAAATCGAATGACCAACTAAACTCTTTGATTTTTTGTTGTGCATTTTGGCCGGTTTTTGCTCACTGGGTTACCATTAACCACCACTTTGGGCCAAGTGGTTTTACAATGAGTGTTGTTGACATGGCAAA